>NW_024039335.1:332500-534662 GCF_016077235.1 Cyprinodon tularosa
TTTTTATTACAGGCTGTATTTCTGGGTAAAGACGACATGAACAACCAGCATGTAAGGACACACAATCCTTCAACAATATGCAGCAGGCTGTTATTGTAGAGGGAGATCTGAATGGATGACAGGAGAGCAGAAACTCACACATCTACACATACTTTATTGCAAAAAGGAGAGCATACTGCTCATCGTTGAGCAGCAGCTCATTGATCTCTCTCTGTAGTTTGCATAAACACACGTCTCCTCTGTAAAGGAAACAGCTGGATAGATGTAGATATCAAACAAAGCCTGGCGGCTGAGAGGAGAAATGCCGCCACAGAGAGCCCTCCTCCTGCAGCCAGCCGGTGATAAATAACCTCCTGAGTGACAGAAACCGCTGCTGTCCTGCAGACGAAGACATTTTCATGTGGATTGGTGGACATGACATCATTAGTTGTAATCTAAGCGACACCAGGAGGATTGCCTGCCTCACCTGTCTGCTGCAGATAGGTGAGGCAGGCAATCCGCTGCTGCATGATGAAACAAAGTGTACTGTATGACACGGCAGTAATAAACTAAACTCTTCACTTAATGATACAAACACATTGTCTGGAACCTGAAAAGGGAGAAATATGAAACGTTTTTCAAATCTGATGCCGGCAGCAAGTTTTGAAAAAGTTTGGACAGGCAGGTGTTTACCACTGCGTTGCATCAGCAGCTCAGGTGAAGCTCAGAGAGCAGAACCTCTGCCGTCCTTTTAGCCCTGAAAAGGTTTCCTCATGTCTGCTTGATGCCCTGCTTTCTAAAAAACAGCAAATGCCTGATGAATAATTTAAAAATAAAATTTTAGGAGGAAAATGAAGGTGTGACGATTCATTGTTGATCACAAATAAACTGTAGGATCAGAGTAATCACTGTTTTCTTTCTCTACTTTTGTTTCCAACAGGAATTAAGTTTATTTCTTTATAGGTTTACTTTCATACGGAGAGGTTATCCCGTTTCATGCCTTTTTGCTGCAAATCATGGAAAAACCCCCGACCAAAGAGCAGAGCTTAAATGAATGACTGGAAAACATTTAGAACCTCAACATCGTGACAGCATGCGAATGCAGCTTACCCTGAACCAAATGCAAAGGGACAGTTTGCTCTGAACCAGAGATCCCTGAAGGTGGGACCAGATTTCAGAGCACCTGTTGAGAACAACTGAAGTCTAAATCTTTTTTATCACAATATAATATACAGAAAATCCAGTAATTAGTCATTCAGAGCTGATTCTTGCAGAAAAAAATACATTTTATTTTTTATAGATGCTGCAAATTTCAGAACCTGCAGATATTTTAATCAGCATCATCTTCATCACCCAAGGACACTTAAGCTGCAGAGAACTCCTTTTTCTAATTAATTCCCTCCCACAGGTAGAAAAATTCCACCTTTAGATTCAACAGAGATTATTTAGGACGATTAAACACTCAGTCAGCAGCCGCTTGTGTTTTTACCTGAGCTCGGCCATTTTTTATCTCTAACAAGTTTAAAAGTCCTTCCTGGAGACACTCATCCATCACAGCTTCATCACCGAACTGCTGCAGGATGACGCCACCTGGAGCAGGATTCTGCCATTCTTCAGAAATGAGTCTGGATCAGTCGGAGAGTTAGAGATTTAATGCAGATGCAGATTTCCTCCGTCAGCCTCCTACGCTGCAAAGGCGGCAGGGTGAACGTTCAGAGGCTGTTATGGAGAGCGATCCAGACCCTCTGTCACTTACAGCCTCCTTCCTACTGATCGATGTAACTAAAGCCCAACAATCCTCACTCACACATCTCTAATGAAAGGTGTATTTGAACTTCCTGGATGCTACCTGGAGGAGTCCCTGCTGGTCTATCACAAGAGGCAGGACACAATTAGGTTGCTAACACAGACAGTTATCCCAGAAACTGCTTTGGTAGGCAGGCAGACATTCTTAGACTACCCTGAACCTTCATGGAGGAGCTTAGCTGTGGGAGAGAGCTGAGCAGCTCTGATTGGTTAATAATCCTGACTTTCTGTCTCTTGGCTTTACTAACTTCTCAAACATTATTGATGCTAAACTCAGTTATTCGTGAGCAGCAAAGAAGGTTGATTCTGATAACAAAAAAAGCTAAAGTTGAGGAAAACAGGCGACACCTGAACCCACCATCCATTCGCCAGGTGAGAAACATGTCAGAGACTCCCGCATTAGGGACCTCTGTTCTATTCTCTTTTGTTACCTGTGGCTCTGTTGGAGTTTCAGCCGCTCATCACCAAAGGTTTTCTGTCACATTCTGCAGGCAGAGGGGATCGATTTAAAGCTGAAGGACCTTTTTATAACTTCCAAGCTGTAATATGACACCACAACACATCTGCAGGCAGAGTAGAGGAAACCCCAATGGGGCTGAATGCTCTGATGCCAACCTAAAACGCAGGTTCTGATCGGGTGCTGAGGTGATTATGAAGTGAAAGGTTGCATTCTCTGTGAGTTCATAGGAGAGTTGGCCCAAACGCAACGACTGAGTCATGTGAACAATCAGCAGCTTCAATTGTTTCTTCATGTTTTATTCCACATCATCCAAACTGTTTGATGATCTTTAGAAGTTTGCTGCTTCTTCCTCCACTGCCTTAAAGCCGGAGCGTCCCTGCATCCATCTCCATCATTATCTTCTTCTGTTTGTTAAATGAAGAACAGAAACTCAGGATGAGACGGCTTCTTTCTGTCTGAATGGGAGTCAAACCTCACATCTCTGCCTCATGCTGCTATTCATACAAAGCAACTCACAGCGACAGGAAATCAATAAAAACTCTTGGATTGTTAGTCAAACAGGATCTGCTGGGCCCGGCGGGGTATCTAAGCTGTGCAGAGCGTTCAGACGCTGAGCGCTGGTGGAGGTCCAGTTCGTGTCTGCGGGAGGTAGGAGCTGATATCAAACTCTAAAACATTAAATCTCATTCATATATGCATTATATTCAGGAAACACTTCTTTAAATGTGCAGGAAACACAAGTGTTTCAGGCTTTGCAACTCGACTTCACCTTCCAAAGGTTAAAGAAAATAAAGGAAGTTAAAGGAAATTGATAGGGGAGTGTTAGCCTAGTGGGTTACAGCAGTGCGCTTGTGCTCTGAGAAGGTTGCAAGTACCTGGTTTGATCACTACAGCCTCCAGTCTGGGTTCCTGAGCATGACCCTAAACCACACACTGCTCCCCGGGCATTGCACAATGGCAGCCCACTGCTCCCCAATGAGATGGGTTAAATGCAGAGAGTGGATTTCACCATTGTAGGACAATAAAGGGATCTACATTACAAAAATTACAATTATGAATATTCATTATTGTAAAATCCAGAAAAAATTTACATAAAAATATGTCCTGTTTGTTTTGTCTTACATCAGCAGCACTTGAAGGAGGAGCTCTGGAGATTTTCTGTAGTGCTGAGTTCTGCATTAGATCTATGGTCCACTCCAATGTCTGGTCCTTTAACCCTTCGAAGCAGTGAGATTATACTTTAGATTAAGCATAATCAATATAAAAATTAGTCCAAACCATGATACTTCCACCTCTTTGCTCAGCAGAGGGGGTGGTGCCTCTCCTCCAAACACACAGAGTCAAGTTGAAGCCAAAGACCATAAAGTTGTTCTCATCTGCCTGCAGAGGTTTTCCCCAACCCTCCCCTGGTTCACTCAGATGTTCACTAGAATCCTTTCCAAGGCGGCGCCAGGGATGTTGGTCCCAAATGTCCTCAGATCATCAACAAGATTCTCCTCTGCAGCTGTTGGTTGAATAATCATGTTGATTTATGTTGTCTGACAGAAACCTGGCTGCAACAAGTGGATCATGTTAGCATAAAAAAGGCTGTTTACATTTTCACATGGCCAGAAACTCTGGGTCAGGAGTAGGAGTAGAAACAATCTTTCAGTCAGATTTATTGATTATTCAAAGACCAGATAGGAGTTACTGTTACCCATATTTTGCCCCAGCTAAATCGTAAACCATGAAAACCTCTTCTGTTTGACTTCGTATCCCCCACTAGTTCCTTACTCTGAATTTTAGATCACTTTTCACAGTTTCCATCACCCGATTTAGTGTTAAATACTAACATCATTGTAGTGGGGAATTTTAGTGCTTAGCACCAGTGGCGACAGGCTAATAGAGGGTGCTACACTGGAAAAAAATCAAAATCTAGATAAGTAATTTTTTGTTAAAAGAAGTGCATTTGTTCTTGAATTGAGGAGGTAAAAGAGAAATGTTGCCAATGGAACAAGACAATTTACATTTAAAATAAGAAAAACACAATTGCATTGTCTTATTTCAAGTGCATATTATCTAATTATCTTATTTTAAGAGTAAAAATACTCATTTCATTGGCATCTCATTTACCTACTTGAAATAAGGATAAATACACATAATTTAAGAAATGTTGACTTATTTCTACATCGTTTATGCAATGTAGGGCCAAAAAAAATATTACAGATATATATAGATATATATATAGATATATATATATATATATATATATATATATATACACGTGCGCACACGTCTACATACATACATGTAAACGAACATATACAAACACATCAGGCCAAAATACACATTAACATCCTTGTACAACGGCACTCAGAGTACTGAGAAATGAAGATTAAACCGGCTACACTTTTGGACATTTGGCTGCATATCTTTCATTTTTAAAGTAGTTTCAGCTGATGCTGCACAGTAAAAACAGGGGTGTTCTAGCAGCTTTCTCTCTGCTTCAGGAAGGATTGCTTTAGTCAAAGAAGAAGAAAATTGTAGTGATCTGAGACATAAAAATATAAAAGAAAACAGAGTAAAAACTCAGGTTTCATCAGTAGAAATTAATCGGAGCCTCCCTGAGGCTGTAATGAAAGCGAGCAGAGGTCGTCACCTCCAGCAGCTTAATGACTCAGATATCAGCTGTTCCCTTGGCGAGCTTTAGAACATCAGAAACGGGTCCAAACAGAGACTCTGCTGCAGACCTTTAATATGTGACTTCATTGACCTTAGCGCTCCCCTGTGAGCAACACTGAGCTCCGCCATGATGGAGAGCGACAGCATGCTGACAAAGACCGGTCGATCTCATCCACGCTCAGCAGGCGCTCCACTGGGAAGCTTGACTAATAACCTGCAGCTCAGAACAGATCACTTCGCTGTGTCCTAGTCAAAGTAAAGCCAGGTTTTAATCTGGGATCTGAGTAAATAATAATGTTCAATAAAGTTAAATGAAATAATAATTTTTGACATCTGATTATTTTTGTTACTTTATACGTATATATGTTTATTTAAATGTTAGGTTGAAAAATTCAGACTTTATAGATTTTTTTTTTTTCCTTTCTTTGATCCAATCTGTAGTCAAAATGCAGGATGTCAGGTCTAAGCACCTAAAACATCATACATACATACGGGGAAAGAAATAAGGTACAGAGAGAATTAATTTAGTTACTCGCGAGGAGAATAGGAAGGAGACTGCAGAGTTTACAATCTCCACCCCACTCTGCAGTCTTCAGCTTTCTCCTTGCTATTTATTGAAGAAAAGGGGATGTCCCTAATTACACCTGCTGAGGTTTAACTAAAGGGAAAGGGGAAACAAAAGGATCTTACTTTAAACCTCAGCACATATGTTAAAACAAAGCATGTAGTTGTTTTACAATTGAATTGTTCCAAGAACACATGTTTAGAAGAAACATGCGATAGAGGCTGTTCAGCCTCTTTTACAACCCAGCATGTGATAGAGGATGTTCAGTAGGGATGCACGATATAATCGCCCCCCTATCGGTATCGGCCTGTATCGGACTTAAAACTGAATATCGGACATCGGCCACCCCACCGATATTTAACCCGATATTTGATCAGCTTCTGAGTTTCTAAAGTCTAAAAAAAAATAAAATACTACTTCTTCTTCTTCCTCAAAAACTTCTTTTTTCGACTTAAAAACTTCTAAAGACGAGGGAAAAAATATTGATACATTAAAATATCCCAATATCTTCATATGCTGATATATTGCCATTTAAAAACACCGTATCAATCTCTTTTACTAATGAAATATTGCTATATGTCATCGTTATGCTACGAAATCCCCCGAAAATTCACAAAATTTTGCCATATTTTTATATGTTGATATATTGACGCGGTATCGATCTATTTTACTAACAAAATCTCACAAGAATTTGCAAAATATCACGAGAGTTTGTAACAGAACGATGAAATTTCACGAGATTTTGAAAGTAAAATAGATCGATACCGCGTTTTTAAAAATCAATTTGATATCAGCATATGAAAATATATTTGAGTATATTATTTTTCAAAGTGTCAGAAATGGATAACAAAACTGCTATTTTCAATGACTACTTATTTTTGTCCAGCTTTAACATCGGTATCGATATCGGTTATCGGCTAAATGAGTTCTAAAATATCGGCATATCGGATATCGGCCAAAATCCCAATACCGTGCATCCCTAATGCTCCTTCACAACCCGTCCGTTGCAAGACCTTTATCTGGAACAATCTTAAGCAAGAGTTAATAAAAGATGAATCACACATTATACATCATAATCGTTTGTGTCTGATGGGTTGTGTTCTAATGAACTGAGTATAGATAAAATATTTCTAACACAGGACTTTCACAGCACTGCGGTGGTGAAAGCTTTAAGCACGTGACATCCAGTTCCATGTCTTCCCCGTCTCTCTCTTCTCGCATTTCCTGTCTGGCTTCAATAAAAAAAAATCATAATAAAGGCCACTAGTTTAACATTTCAGATCGTTTCTTCTGCAGTCATAACTTAATTTTATTTTTTAACTTTAATAAAATTTAGATGAATAGAGACACCAGATGGAGCTAAATAAAATGACAGAGACCAGAGCCCCCAACATGGCTCCCAGCGCTGGTCTCTGGATCCACAGAATTTCATGACAAATGAAAGACTTCATGCAATAGTTGGACTTAAAAACAGAGAAATCTGGTCAGCAGATTAACAGACATCTTGCTTTTAGACCAGAAGCTGTGATCAGCTCACAGGTCTGTATAATTCAGGACAGACAGAAAGCGTCGACTTAGCTCACACCATCTTGCTTTTTCCCAGAGTTTTAGTGACGTTTGGCATATTTTCTCTTTATTTCCTTTATTCAGCAACCTAAAGAGAACCTTTTCACGGACTTCTTTAATCCAATACAACAGGCCTGAATACAGGGGAGCTTCTTGGAAAGTTTGCATCTCTATTCCTCAGTTTGGAGCAGGACCAGAGGACAGCAGAAACCATCCGATGGCTGTCAGGAAATACAATAACTTTAACAATCATCCTTCAGCTTGTCCAGACAGAGGCTGACAGAGTGACAGCATGCAGCTACACCCAGAGCCTGCTGCAAATAGATTTAATCCTGACTGCAGAAACATGGAGAGCAGAGCTGAGAATCAGTCCAGGCTGCTTTTGTTCAGACACGCTAAGGAAGTCACTGCTCAGCCGCCTGTTGGGATAGTCAGACTAATTTTCTGGGTTATCAGCATGAAGAGAAACACCTGAATGAGGTGGAAATGCTGCATTACGAGCAAAGGATAGAGGCACATCTGCAGCTAGATACATGCTGACCAAAAGTGCCCATTCTGCTAAAAGATCCATCATGGCAGCAGCATCATATCAACTACGAATAAAAACCTAAACTTTTATTTCACTGCATTTAATCAGTAAAGAATCTGATTAAAAAACAATCTTTTAACAAAATCTGCCGAAAAATATTTCTATTAACATTCTACTTTCTTTTGCTGGCAAAGTTTGTATGATCTTTAATCAGTAAATGTTGGCTCCATGCTGGTGATGTCACATAAAGATCTGTGTCCACTTAAAATGAGAAAGATTAGAGAATCATTCAAGATCAATCAATCAATCAATGTTTAATGTCAACAACAATCAACACTGTAAATGAGATTTCAGTTTTAGTAAAAACTTTTCATCACATACAGCACACACTAAGGGGGGAAACCTCAGTCAGTCGTCAGGAGAAAGACTGACTGAGGCCATGCGTGCAACAGAATGCTGCCATTAAGCGCATTATTTCGGCTGTCAGGAGCCCCGCCATGAGGCAGTTCCCTTAGGGCGCTGCCTTTTATCTTTGTGGAAAGATAGGAGCCACATTGGGGAGGGAAAAAAACATTGAAATCCAAAATACACTTCTGTTTTGAGAGCAAGCTCCACAGAATTTTCAATCAGCCTTGAAGTATTTCTCAAAGGGCTACACATGTCAAATCCAATATTCAAAATCGTTGGGCTTTTCCGCCTTAAATCGAGTGTGCACATCCAAGATATTATCCCATCTCACCTTCGAGTTCAACCACCGCAGCCAGCTTGCGTTCAATCGCACCCAGCAAACGGCTCCGCTCACAGTTCTGGTCGTTCACGGCCTTTGTAAGTGTGTCAACCACTGCCAGCAGCCTGATCAATGCCCAAATTACCACCTCCATGCGAAAACCAAACAGAAGAAATCAAAGTATAAAAAAATTAAACATGTATACATCTTCCACGTCCTCCACTGACAACATCGTAAAACACACCATCCTCCAAGCCTTCAATGAGTGGGCAGGACGGTACCCCTTTTTCCTGTCTTCCAGTTGAGAATATTTAATCAATTGCATTGAGAGACCATCCGACCAGATCCTTCGTTTGATTCGGGTGATTTGAAGAGAGGGCTTAGAAAGACAAGACACAGCAAGCAGGGACAGAGCAGGGAGCAATAGGAGCAGCAGGGAAATATGACCCCCCTCTGTTGAGAGGAGAACAGAGAAGATGAATGATGGTTTAATGTTGGACCGATTTAGTCACAGCTGCATACAGTGGAGGATGTGTAATGCTGTGGGCCCGCTTCTCTTTTAGAATTTAATTCGATTCAGTTTATTTATATAGCGCCAAATTCACAACACGTCATCTCAAGGCACTTTACAGTTCAACCAGATCATCCAGTCAAATTGATACAAAGTTTTCTATCTAAGGAAAACCAGATGATTGCATCGACTCATTGACTCAAATACAATCCCTCACACTAAGCATGCTTGTAGCGACAGTGGAGAGGAAAAACTCCTTTTTAACAGGAAGAAACTTCCAGCAGAACCAGGCTCAGTGTGAGCTGCCATCTGCTGAGGCCGACTGGGGTTCAAGGAGACAGAAGCAGAGATAGAAAAAGCAGCTGTAAAAGGCGGCCCCGTCCAGGAAACACACAGCCAGGCAGACGAGCTCCGAGCCAGCTCCCATGCCAGAGGATGAAGAGAGCACATCCAGCCAGTCACGGTCAGAGAAACAGGACCACACTGGAAAACAGGCCGATCTTCAGCATCTATAAACAAGGAAGTACTTGGAACTTTGTTGACCATGAATTCTTTCAAATATCAGGAGTTTTTTTTTTTACAAAACTTAAGTGAAATCTTTCCAAAAATCTAAAGTGAGTCATTATTTGGTTTTTAAGCAGTAATATGAACTAAAATGTTAAATAGAACCAGGGCCGAAACAGTTCAGCGGGCACTAAATCGACCTTCTTCCATAGTCTTAACCTAAATTCTGCAGAAAACCTGAAGAAATAGAGAATCTTCCAGGATCCTGATCCTTTTTGAGCCTCTAAGGCCTGGAAGGAGCTCAACTGAGGAACTTTGGGTTCTGAGCAGCACAGGTTTCTGTTTGAACATGTGAGGAAGGTGATTCTAATCAGTGTGTGGGATAAGGGTTAAATGTCTGCAGGATAAACAGGAAAACTTGAAGACGTTCAGACTCGTTGTATTTTAAAGCAGTCTAATGTGGACTGATGATGTCTGTGTGCTGACCTCACCGGCTCTGCCTCCTTTAACAGTTTGGCAGTGCACCAAGCTGTGAAATCCCCTAATCCGCCCATTCACTCTTCATCCCAGCTGATCAATGGCCACCTATGGACCGTGGGGAGCGGAGGATGGAAGGATGCTATTGATGGTCGTGGAGCTAGGTCAATAAATGGATTCCTTTAGTCCCCTCTATCTTTAAGACACGCTGCCTTTATTGATCAGGGGCTTCTTGCATTTTGCTCCAAATGGTTTTCAAATATTAGCTCTTATTAAACTTGCTAAGCAGGCCTCACAACAGCCAAGAAATCTCCACAGGCCACATAAACTCCAAAATGAGAACTTTCTTCAAGCCGCTGCTGAATCTGTAATGAGCAAAAAAGCTGAAAGGGAAGCGTCACTGAGTGCATCAGCAAAGCGGGCAGGAGGAGGCAACAGGAGTCGCTGTACAGTACAATAGATGGAAGGGGACATTTTAAACAACAGAGTTTTAACAGTTGAAATGTCACCGCCCCGATGAAGCATGAGGTCAGCAGAAAACATACGAAGTAGTGTTATCAAGTTTGGTTGAACTCAAATCAAAACGCACAAAGGCATTGGATGTAAATACATTAATGAAGCGTTTTGCTGAGCAACATGGAAATCACCGCATTCAGCTGTTATAGTCATGGTAACTTTATGTTATGCTCTCTGGTGAGCCTTTACAGAGCTGCTACATTTTGTTTTGGCACCTGAGAAAATCTGATATTTCCTTTAATAAAACCAAAAGTGTTAAAAGTAAAGTTAAAATGTGATACTGCTGTAAATCCTGCTTAATATGAAGCGGCGTTGTTGTTTCTTTTTTTGTATATATAGTATGAAACTATCCAGAAATGACCTGTATGAACCTACTCACTAAATGTTTTGTAGTTTTTCAGACTGGAAGCAAAATGTAGTTTTATGTTGCTTCTTTTCAGATTTGTGGAGATTTTGATGTAACATACAGTACCTGTATGTTTGTTTTTCCGTAAAAATTCAAAAAATATCCACTGGACTTGGTTTTCAAGATTTGAAGACGTTTCGCCACCTCTCCAGGAAGCTTTCTCAATTCAAATGTCTGGATCCGCAGTGAGTTTGAGTCTTATATAGACAACGCCTTGTATCGCTTGGAAAGGTTTGTTTGTTTCCCTCTAACCTGGACGGTATTTTCTCATTTCTGATGCATCGTTGGCTGAATCGGAATCATCTGCAGAGTCGATGTTTCTTTCATTTTCTCCTAAATCTCTAAAAGAAACCAAAACCTCTTGGATTTTGTCTAATGATGACAGATTTACAGAAAGGGTTCAGATTCTGTAGAAAGCAGATTCTGATGGACTTTAACCTGTTTCATTTTGCCTCATTGGTTTTGGTTTCTACATCTAAGTTTGAACCGCTTCTTAACGTCCCCTTTTCATAACTTCAGATGCATCCCTTCTCCAACACCTGAATCAGAAGAATGCTTGGTTAGCAGGCCTCTGCGCTGCATGACCGAGTGCTCAGGTGGGAATTAAGCCGTTTGATTCAGGTGAAGGAATAAATCTAAAAGCTGCAAGATAGCAGCTCTGCAGCAAGAGTTGCGCTTGGCACCTCCGCATTAATGATGTTCTAACAAAATGTGAAGCCATGAAGACTTCCAGGTGTTTTTTTCTGCTCCTTATGACTAAATTTAGTTCCACTACAAGCACTTCTTCACCATGAGTTGTATTCCTTAAACCACTCACAGACATACACACTGATACATGTGGGTCAGCACCTTATTGCTGTAAAGGAAGCAGGAATCAAACATTTCACCTCAGAAAGTCGGGATTACGAGTCGCAAAGTCGATGCAGCAGGAAGGTCCCTGATTTCTGGTTTAAAGATGGATGCTGATCACATCAACTTCCCTACTTTGATGGTTTGTAGCAGTTCTTTAATATCTACACTGAGAAAAATGTAAATCTCAATAAGTCATTTTTTCTTAAAGTGCTTTTTCTCTTGAATTGAGGAGGTAAATGCCAATCAAACAAGACAATTTACATTTAACATAAGAAAAAACAATTGCATTGTCTTATTTCAAGTGCATATTATCTAATCATCTTATTTTAAGAGTAAAAATACTCATTCCATAGGCAAATTATTTCAATTACCTACTCAAATTATGACTAAATTTTTACTTATTTCTTGATTGTTTTTGTAGTGTATGCATTAAAAAGTCAGTCGTTCAGGTACAGCTGAACGGCTGAAGTCATGGAGAATCACAAGGAATACATTTACCGCTGAGATTGTGTCAGTTCAATAAGCTGGAGCAAAAGATCCAAGTAGAGGATAAATTAGCGCTGGACATAAAGAAATTTGGATTCAGCTTAAAGAAAGTATGTTTTTATGTTTAACTTCCCTCTAAAATGGATACAAAACAATCCAGAATTGTATAAACTAGATAAAGAGGGAAAGCTAAAAGTAAACTAAGAAACAGAAACAGGAGAACAACAACTAATAATGATAAAGAAGAGAATATAGCAAAAATGTATAGTACTGAAAAAAGCAGAAGAAGCTAACTAAATCCTACCAGTTTCATATCTTTGGTTATATTTTATTAAACGTTGTTTCATAGATTCTGAGAATCAAACTAGATGAACTGGAGCTAAAGGAGAAACATGTTTCCGTGTTGTGAAAATACATATATCTTCATCCAACTTCAACAGTAAAAACTCTTTAGCCAAAGAGGAAATGCGTCAGCTGGCGCCATGGCAACTGCTGTTCGAATAGTGCAGGCAGTAAGGAAGGAGGTGAGAAGACGAAGCAGGATGCTACCTACTAGAGTTACTTTAGCATAGGAAGCTCCCAACGTTCCTCCCTGGGAGAGCGGAGCTTTACATGAGAATCAGAACAGCCAACTTGACGGAAATCAGCAGGAAAGTCCAGAGGAGAGGCTCAACGATGCCGTTTCATTTCTTCACATGTCACCTATATTTTTCCTGTTAATCGTTACCTTCTCTGACATACAAACTATTTAGAGATCAGTGCTTCCATGTTGGTTTGGTCTCCTCCAACCAATTCCTATTATTTCTAATACTGGGCCATTAGATCAACTATTTTAGTTTTTTTTTTTTTTTACATTTTCTATTTTGTCTTTTATCTATTCTTCATTTTAACTCTCTAAGGTCTGATTTAAAGACAAACATAGAGAGCGATCGGTTTGTCTTTGTTTATGCAACTTGCCTGCAGAGTGTGGAAATTTTCTGATCCCCGCGGCAGTCCAAACGTGAATATAATTAGAAATCTATGATGAATAAAAAGCTTTCTTCTTTTCTTTCTGTTGGAGAAAAAGTTTCTGTAATATTTTTCTGTAGTGTAATTCTATCTCAGTGACATTTAATGCCCTCCATCTGGTCACACCTTCCTTTATTATCGCCTAGATGCTACTGTTGGCTATCAGTTCTGTTTTTTCCTGTTTCCAACACTTCAATGAGCTCTTTTTTCTGTCATGTGAAGGATTTCTTAACAAATCTAAGCTTTAGGAGTCGAATTAACACTCAAAGGAATAAATGTGACGTGAGGTCACACAATGAGCCGTGATTACCACCTGTGACCACGCAGCTCTCTAGTAAAAACCTTTAAAAATGCCCAGACATCCGCAGCCTTTGTCAGCTTGTTTTATTAAATCTTGGATGTTAAGAATCAGCAGGAGCGCTGAATAGAAATTAAGGCAACAAAGTTCAGCCTGCAGGAGGGAACCTGTCTGAAATGCTGCATTATGAGGCAGATTCAAAGGACTTTCACACATTGATGCAATTAGTGGAATTGTTACAAGAGCAGAGAAAAAAAGTTTTCTTTGAATATTAACGCTGGACTTTGTTAAGTTTCTGCAGAGGAAGCAGACTTGACCTAAAAGCTGATTTCCTGCCAACACATTACTCCACTAAGTCCTCTCTCTGCCACCGTTATATCCACTCTGATTACAACAACAATCCCTTCAGTAATTGACCTGCTTTTGCAGATGACCAAGTGAGCGTGCTCGATATGATGCACTGTAAAAACGGCCGCTCTCCTCCAGTGTTGCAGTGTTAATTAATAAACAAACTAGTGCACACCCCACGCTTGAAAGCAGGATCGATGCACAGTCCTGCATAATGAGAACAAGCTGTATAATGACTGCTGCCTTTGAACGAACTGTCTGCTCTGCATAACTTTGGTGAACTCCCATTCCTGCCAGAGCAGGCCGAGAGTTGGACTGGATCAGAACCGGAAGAACCGCCGGAACAAAAGCTGATCACAACTGATAAAATCCAAGAAAACTCAACCCCCCCACCCCCAACACTGTGCACCTTTCCATCGATCAGGAGCCAAACTGCAGCTGATTAAGCAGAAGATTCAGAGTTAGAGTCAGATAGAAATCTGATCAGAGATTTAGTGCAGGTCAACGCAGAACGCTCTGAAAATGAGACAGAAAATTACAGACCGTCTCTGATTAGATCTTACTGGGCAGCAAAGATTGAGTTTAAACTAAGAGAGCCATGTTTTACAGGAACTATATGCAGCCTGTAACCTGATTTATTGTTATCAGCAATAAAAGAAGTTTCAGTTTTGTGTACGTGGGGTGGGGGGTTGTTATAATACCAATATGGATTTCTTTGCATGCCATCTGATCTCATTTATATCAGCATAAATCTGGAAGTTCACTTTAGCAGTGTTGTAGTACTCGAGATCGGTCTTGGTCTCAAGACCATTTTTTGATGGTCTCGGTCTCGCCTCGGACTTGACCGCATTTCGTCTCGGTCTCGGGCGCTGAGGGCTCTGCATTTTATTTCAAGACCGGTCAAGACCACATCTGTGGAAATAACACTAATCATCAGAATGGGCATTTCTCAATATGCGTTCTTGTGTGCTCGTGTACTCGTGACACGTCATCAGCCTCAGCCCGAGTACCGTTCCAATTCTCGAGAATGCCAGATCGAGAACGCATCAAATCCCCGGATGTTGTTCTCACCCCGCCCTCTTTATCGAGCATGCATCAGAGCAGACTTGAGCGTTCTTCAGACTGACCGCTTCCCCAGAATGCCCCGCGGCCGCAGTTTGATTCGAGACATCGCTCACAGTGTTAAGTTAAACATTCCCTTTTCTGCTGCTGTTGTTCTTCAAAAGTACGTTTTGAAATCGTTTGAGGCGATAACATTATACATTTAAGCATCCCTGTGTGGTCTGTTTACAGAGTTAGTGCGAAATTAAAAAAAAAAGTCCGACGTTGAGCGGACCAGAGTGACCAGCAGACCTCAGAGGGTAACCGCAGCCAGGGCTAATGTTACCCCGTCTGTAGTGCACTTCTCTCGGTCTAGTTATGTGTGAACTACCGCTCGTTCTGATGGCGGTTTTTTGCGGTTCGGTAATTTTTTTTTATGTTTTTTAAGCTTTAGAAATTAAAAATATTGTTTTCAAAATGTTTTGTGTAGGGAATAAATAGTTTTGACTGTTAAAGAAATGCTAAACAACGTTGCATGTGATGACGTCACGAGTACGCTTCTGCTCCAATACACATACGTGCTTGCGTGCTCGCATTCTCGTCAAGTCCGATCTTCCTGCGTTCTCGCCAAGAACGGACTTGACGAGAACGCGAGTACATACTCGCGTTCTCGTGAATTGAGAAACGCCCAATATTATCAGTTTCTTTAAGATCCTTCTTTTTATCGGATGCTTGGATTCAAGCAATAACCTGTCTCATTGGTAAATGCAGTGAAGGAGATCAATCTAATTTTTTCAACAAATTATCTGTCTCATAACATATTTCACAACTTGGTGACAGATATAGATTTATTTAAGAAAAGTTATGTAATATAGCTTTAATCTGTATATGAGAGAGAAACAAGAGAAATGATTGGCATTTTTTCAGTTTTACACATTTTACAGAATTTTGCACATTGTTTTGAAATAGCACATTTAAAAACAACATAAATGTATGTACTGTTCATGAACGGCAGAGAAAATACTATTTTGATCGACTTTGATTAATTGTTTGAAATTCTGTGATTACTACACAGAAGTACTAAATAAAGATGTTAATGTTTAGTCCAGTTCTGTGTGTTAAATATCTAGATGTTTATTTATGAATGTGGGTCTTTTAGATTAATTTTTGTGATTTTGATCATGTTTCACATTTTATTGTCACATACTGGCGCTGGTCTTGGTCTTGACTCGGTCTTGGACCCTAAAAGTCTTGGTCTTGTCTCAGTCTCAATACACTCTGGTCTTGGTCTTGTCTTGGTCTCGGGTTAGGTGGTCTTGACCACAACACTGCACTTTAGCTAAATCACTGAGTGCAGGAGAAGCAGTTCTCTGCTTCTTCCTCTGTTCACACAGCTGAACCGGGAACCTGGCCCTCAGAGTGCTGTGGAGCAGGACGATCACAGCTGAAAGGACCACAATGGGTCGTCCTACAAATATCCAGCTTCCATTAAATCCATCAGAGGCCATACATTGTTTCTTTTGATTCCCCTTCTGATCTGCCTAATGAGCTGATGATTAAACAGAAATCCTCAATTGGGTGTAGACAATCTAGGGAGGACTGTCAGTGAGTTGGTCGTCTTCTAATCTGAGCACTAATCAATCGGAGCTTCTTTAATCAGAAGGCAGCTTATTGACCTGGAGGCTGAGGGTCGGTGGGGATATCCCCCCGGGTGATCCTGCACACGCAGGACATATCAGCACTATTTGCAAAAAGTCACACAGAGCTGCACGGCGGACGCTCCACCTGTCACTAAGATTAACTGGCTAATAACTGATCTGTGCAGCGATGAAGAAAAAACCCTGCAGTTGTGGAGGTTTGTGGGAATCCTGAGACAGAAGGACGAGGGTCGGGTCAGGCTAATGGGAAATGTTCTTTCTGCATAACAATGCTCATATCTTCAAATCCTTATTCTCTCCGAGGGGCTGCAGGGTTTTCAATTCTGTGTCGGAGCTTCACGTCTGCAGGAAGCGTCCGCTGCACATTGAGATATGCTGGGCTGCCCCCCAGTTCCTGAACTCCATTTAGATGTTTCATCCTCGGGAAAGAAAACAACAATTTATCCACCAGACTCATAAATAAGAAAAACCAATAAAATTATAAAATTATACCTCACATAATAAACAGGGGGAAAATCTTTAAATAAACTGTCTCTTACCTGCATTTCTGAATGTCTTTATAAATTAAAAGTCTATTAAAGGGCTGAATCTGCAAACGGCTGAAGTGGATCACATTTTCAGCACCACAATGGTCACAGCATGACGTTTACTAAAAAAAATCCAAAACAGGAAACAACAAACTAGCTCTGAATCCAGACGGGAGGAGATGAGATGAACCGTCACCTGTGGAGCCTTAAAGTGACTCTGGTGCAGGGATTCAAACATTAATCTCCTGCAGGTCAGCTCACAGCTGCCAGGACGCAGGAAAACAGTTCATCAGTACCAGCTAGCTTTGGCTTGGTTTGTCCCACTGAGATCACAGACAGACAAAAGCATCACATTAACCCTTAACATCTCAACAAGACATCTAGGACAGTCAACCAAGGCTTCCATTCCAGTCTATAGGCTTAGACTGCTGGAGGACATAGGGACCTCTTTTCACCATTCTATGTCTATTCTCGCACTCTGCAGAATCTGTTAGTTCAATCTCTAACGTTATGCTCTCTCTGCTTTTTCTCATAGTAGCATCATCTGGTCTGTTCCTGTTTGGCTGTGACTCCATCCTGGAGAGAAATATCAGCTGTGCTGCTGCCATCAACACCTTTGTTTATAGATGTTGGAGCTTGGCCCGTTTTTCAGTGTAGTCCTGTTTCTCTGACTGTAACTAACTGGATGTGCTTTATTTTCATCCTCTGACATGGAGCTGGCTAAGAACTCGTCTACTTGGCTGTGTGTTTCGTGGCCGGGTTCGCCTGTGGAGCTGGTTGACAGTTGCCTTTTGTATCTTTGCTTTTTTTCTATGTCGGCTTCTATCTCTTTGAACCCCAGTCGGCCTCAGCAGATGGCTGCTCACACTGAGCCTGGTTCTGCTGGAGGTTTCTTCCTGTTCAAAGGAAGTTTTCCTCTCCACTGTCGCAACAAGCATGCTTGGTGTGAGGGAATGCTGAAGAATCAATGAGTTGATGAAATCCCAGAGGAGGATTTCCAGATTTGTAGGCCGATTACATCATAGAGCTGCACTGGCATTTGATCAGATTCCAAGACTCCTTGTTATGCGGCCTACAGATGCGTCCTTCTTTTTTGCCCAAATTGAAGGACGGGTCCGGTGTTTCCTCTCAGGCCTTAGTTATCCCAGGATTCATTGCGAGACCAAGCAAGCTGGCTGCTATTGGAAGTTCAGTTTAATGTAATACAAGTATTTGAATAGTTCTGTCTGACATTAATGAAAATAGTAGTTTTTAACGTTATTGAGTCAGATATGTGGCGATAATGTTTGATTTATCTTAAGGTTTTTATCTGTTACTGTTTAAATGGGGTTTGGCTGTAATTTAAGGACAGTTTCTAATATATCCACAGTGTCTGGACTATAAATCTGATAGGATTTTTATTTTCTAATTGCTATTTTGCACAATTTGCTTAACTTTGTATTTTTGTTGTTGAATATAAGACATATTTTTATACATACATGGTTTAAATTTACTTATATCTTTCTAGCCCTTTAATAGAATATAACAGAATTGAGTCAAGTTATTTAACTGACTAAGGTTTATATCATTACATTGGCTTTTATTTGTTCAGGCTCCCAGTGGTTGGAACCTTTATTTCACTCTGTATTCTCACGGGTGTTGTCTTTGTTCACTTCACAATAAAATAAGAAAAAAAAATAAAAATTAAAAAGTAATGTTTCTGAAAAGTTCGGTATTCATTCTTTTCCTGCTTTGTGTGTGAAGGATCCAGTCCAGGTAGGCCGCGTCCTTGGAAGACGCAGCCCATAAATTCGAACGCAGCCTTTGAATCATTCAATTATCTAGTTGAATTGTCTCTGGAAAGTGACCTGAGATGACATGATGTGAATTGAAGCAATAGAAATAAACTGAATTGAATTGATATGTAGATAGACCAAGTTTTGCACCTGAATGACAATGATGGTCTGCTGATTTCTACTCAGCATCCTCTGAGAATCAGAGTCGGATGAGTTTATGCTGAGAGGAAGCTCAGTCTGTAGTGAATCCTAGGAAGCATAGAGAAAGTAACTTTGCAGCGCAGCAGAAACTCTTAGTTTGTAGCGGTCTGAAGCTAGCTGTCCTTAAAGGAGCGCCACCCTGAACGGCTCTGAAAGGACACTAGCTGCTCCTCTTTGCTCACATGCCGATCACAGATGTTTGAAGAAAAGTCACGGCCTTAAACAGATGCTAATAATACTGAAAAAATACACCACAGACTCCTGAAGAAAGCTCAATATATAATGTGGCGCTGCTGGCTTCCATCCATTGATGTGTAATTAGTGTGTCATTTGCTCTGTTTGTTTTAAATGTCTTATTTTATTTCTAAATTCTTGCTATAGACCTGGTGCCTTGGTTTTTAAAGTCTAAATAAAACACACCAAGCAAACAGGATGCTTTTCTGTTTCTTTTCTTCAACTGAAACAATCGTCATTCACTGATCTTCTCTTTCATTTAACCAATCAAATGAAATCTGGTTCAGATATTTCACTCTAAATGCAGCAAGAATACCTCATAACTGCTTAGCATGTAAACGTGTTAAAGGAGAAGTTCTTAGTCACCAGACCCCAGGCCCAGCTGAATGATAACTCCGCTTCCACACTGGAAAAAGGATCTAAAAATAAGTAGAAATGTCTTAAATTAAGTGTATTTATGCTTAATTTGAGTAGGTAAATGAGATAGTTTGCCAATGGAATGAGTATTTTTGCTCTTAAAATAAGAAAACTAGATAAAATGCACCTGAAATAAGACAATGCAATTGTGTTTTCTTATTGTAAGTGTAAATTGTCTTGTTCCATTGGCAAAATCTCTCTTTTACCTGCTACACTTATTTTAAGAAAAAACAACTTCTCTAGATTTCGATTTTTTTTCTAGTGCATCAGGTCTTCATCACTTAGGTACAGGTAACAAAAGCAAAGAAAACATTAAAGGAATAGTACACCCAAAACATGATTAGCCTTCATTTTCTACTCACCCCCATGCTGAACAACACTCTGGAGTACTTTTTTGATATCTCAAATGCATCTGGAGATCTGGGAGGCTTCTTGCTGTCTGCTGACATTCAAATACTGGAGGTCTATGGTGACCGAGGCAGAAAGGTCCATAAAAGTCCACAAAAAACGTGTCAATATTCCTCCATACTGCTCGTCCAATGTATTCCAAGTGTCCTGAGTGGGTAGCATCCAGAATTTACTCGAAACGAAGTCATTTAGAATGATAAAATAAACAGTAGTGTATAGGATTTCCTGAAAGCGCGCACATGCGCGCTCACGACGCTACGGAAGCCGGCAGACCAAACCGGCGCATTCAGCTCGGCAAAGAACTCATGCTTTTCCTCAACACTGAAGTCCTCAGACATTTTTCTTTCGTTGTTTCTTTCTTCGCACAGGTAAACAGCACATTTCTTCTTCTACGCTTGCATTATCGGCAGAGCAGACGCTGAATGCGCACTTTCATCTGGTTTGGTCTGCCGGCTTCCGTAGCGTCGTGAGCGCGCATGTGCGCGCTTTCAGGAAATCCTATACACTACTGTTTATTTTATCATTCTAAATGACTTCGTTTCGAGTAAATTCTGGATGCTACCCACTCAGGACACTTGGAATACATTGGACGAGCAGTATGGAGGAATATTGACACGTTTTTTGTGGACTTTTATGGACCTTTCTGTCTCGGTCACCATAGACCTCCATTATTAGAATGTCAGCAGACAGCAAGAAGCCTCCCAGATCTCCAGATGCATTTGAGATATCAAAAAAGTACTCCAGAGTGTTGTTCAGCATGGGGGTGAGTAGAAAATGAAGGCTAATCATGTTTTGGGTGTACTATTCCTTTAAGAGGCTGCTAAATAAAGAGTTGATTGAATTGAAATTAAACCAAAGTGACTCAGGGTCCAGATCTGTTCAGGTTTGTCATGATAAACAATCCTTTGGTTTGTCCTTAAAATGCATCAGGATGAGAAATGATTGAAATGATTCTCGGTCCTGCAGCAGACAGAGAAGGAAGCTGCTTTCAGCTCTGCAGCAGGTCCTGAAACACTAATTAGATATCTTCATAAGGACGACACCCTGAGCACTAATCCATTAGCTGCTTGTACTCTAGGCTACGTTTAAAGAGCTCCAAGCTGAAATAGAGAAACTTCTCTTCATAGTCTGCAGCTTTAAATCAGTGTGAAATGTTCTGAGTCAGACTGATCCGTTTTCCTCAGCTTCACTATGAGAAACATCTTGTTGGAAAGTGTCAGCAGCTACAGGACTTCATAAGCTGTCAGTAGCTTCAGCTCCACTTTACTGTTTGTCCTTGGACTCTGAAAAAGCTGCAGAACAAAATGATTTGGAGAACAGAGTCTGCAGAGAAAATCTCACACAGATCAGAGAAGCAGAAGAAAAAACAGGATCTGCATGAAGCTCAGGAAAGAAAGACTCTGAATGAGAGGAACCATCTCTGGCCGATATCCTGGCACCGCCTGTGAGCCTTCAGAGATTTTATGGTTGGTCTTTATCCTCTGGGGCGTTTCCAGGTGTGAGGAAAGCTCTCCAACAAACGCAAAACCACCAAGAAAACCCATAACTGGATTTGTTAAAATGCAAAGTAACAAAAAAAAAAAAAAACTGAATTATCGGGGAAGTGTAATCAGAGCTTAGGAGGAGCCACATGATCTCCCTTCATCTGAAGGAGGTGGAGGAAAAATGGAGGCCAGCTGAGACAAACAACCAGGAGAAAGCAAAGAACTTCAGCAGGAAACTTCATCTACTGCTGTTTTTACTTCTCTTCTTTAATTATTCAGATATCCAGCTTTTGTTTCTCTTCATGATAGTTGAGTTTGGTTAATAATCAACAATAATTAAAACTATTGCAGGGTTTTATGTTTTTTTTCTTTGACATTATTAGTAGGTAGGAGGTGTTTGTTTTTCAGAATGAATTAATCTTATAGATGTCCGTTTTTCTTCATGTTCATTAGTTTGAAAAATCTCTTTCCTTTCCTGTTTATGTCAATAGGTTGAGTTCTAGAGTAACTTTCTGTTTAATTAAAACTAGATTCCTGTTATTTTCTACAGCTACCTCTTTTTCAGAAAACAAAGCTTTCTAAACCTGAAATCAGGGAAACTCTGAGTTTTCTGTTTCACACTACATGAAGAACTACTAAAATTATTTTCAGATTACACATAAATACATCAATTAATTCCACGGGGAAAAATGAACTACTTTAGGGTCAGGATTCACTCGGTGGTAACAACCTACTGAGCCGACTGGCACAATCTGAAGCCATATGGGCCTGATAACCACTAATAACCACCATTTGTTGGTATGATAACATCCAAAGTGGCTGCAAACAGACACTATTTACTGTGTAAAAGAAGAGAGAATCAACATGAGGAGGGATCCATGAGATGATGCACAGGTCCTACCTGTTAGAACAATGTTTTTATTCTTCATCTTCACCTGCTGCCAGATGATTTTCCCTAAATAGATACATGGATCCACTACCATTCAAGAAACATATGATATTAAAGAGGTCACAACAGGTATGGCAAGCCGTTTTGATATGTATTAGTTTTACTTAATATGTAGGCTATTCCTGAAATCTGAAAAAATATTATTTCCTTGTCAAAATGACCATTTCAAACCAAATTAAATTCTTCACAACTAGAATAAACATTATGGATGTCTAGAAATTAATTTCAGATCTCCATATTCCTATTGTTACTTGTCACTTTTTGTATTATTATGAAGAAACATATTTCAGATATCATAAATATATATTCATTTAAGCTGATAAATGTCAATATGACCTATTAAATTTTTTTAAACATTTCCAGGTATGTAAAACTTAATTGTTACTAGTATAATTTTTATTTTTTTTTACTTTCTGAAATGCAGTTTCTGCTGCAAAAAGGTAATTAAAAGATATATTATTACAGTTCAGTCTAGGAATGTGATTTTGTTCAGGAAGGATCTTATTTTAGAAACACATACACATTTACACATTGAACAACATAGAGGAGAGTGCTTTTAATAAATGTAAAAACGGCCTGCCACAGATTCATATAAAGTTACGCATTAACTCCAGCAACATTTTCCTCTCCTTTACAGCTGTAGTGCTATTTATCTCTCTTTTATACCGATTCTTCCTGTTTGGATTAACTGAGTGTGCAGCTGTTCAGAGGATCTCCATCTGAAGTTAAGTTATTTTCTCTGTGATATCTCTGTATCTAAGTAACTCTAACTGACTACTTTAAAACATAGCACCTTCTGCTGCACTTTTCTACTGAGCACTTGTCAGTTTCACACGGTTTTATTTCTGATAGCAAGAAGTAGCTAGCCTAGGCTAGCGCTAGCTTAGCATTGCTATGGCTTCTCTCTCTCCCTCCCTTGACTCTTTTCCAACTCTTCCTTCTTCCTCTCCTCTCTCCTGCTCTCTGTGTCAGATGTTCAGTTATTCCTCTGCCTCCTTTAGTGATAATGGGATGTGTAATAAGTGTAGTATTTTTGTAGCTTTGGAGGCGAGGGTGTCAGAGTTAGAATCCAGGCTTCAGGCTGTTGAACATCCAGGAGTTAAAGTAGGCCCCCCACGTAGCTGTCCTCCAAAAGTGCCTGAGCAGCCAGGCGATTGGGTAACTGTACGCAGAAAGCGTAGTCGTGGATCTCTGCCCACTGGTCACCACCAACCCGTTCACGTTTCTAACCCGTTTTCCCCACTCAGTGACACACCCACTGAGAAGCCCACTCTGGTGATTGGCAGCTCCATAGTCAGAAACGTGGCATTAGAGACACCAGGGACCATAGTCAAATGTTTGCCGGGGGCCAGAACGGGCGACATCAAATCCTACCTGAAACTACTGGCTAAGGATAAGGTTAAATACAGTAAGATTGTTATTCACGCTGGTGGTAATGACACCCGGTTACGCCGATCGGAGGTCACTAAAATTAGTGTTGCTTCGGTGTGTAAGTTTGCCAAAAAAATGTCGGACTCCGTAATTTTCTCTGGTCCCCTCCCTGATCTGACCAGTGATGACATGTTTAGCCGCATGTCGTCATTCAACCGCTGGTTGTCTAGGTGGTGCCCTGAAAACAACGTGGGCTACATTAATAATTGGCAATCCTTTTGGGGAAAGCCTGGTCTGATTCGGAGAGACGGCATCCATCCCACTTTGGATGGTGCAGCTCTTCTTTCTAGGAATCTGGCCACATTTATTAGTCCTCCAAAACCCTGACCACCCAGGGTGCAGACCAGGAAGCAGAGTTGTAGTTTAACACACATCTCTGCAGCTTCTCTACTGTTACCCACTCTTTACTCCATCCAGACAGTGTCTTGCCCACGACCAAAATCTAATAAATTAGCAAAGATTCCCAAAGGAGTAAATCATGATAATCTAATTAAAATCAAAATAACTCAAATTGGGGAAAAAGTTAAAACAATTAAATGCGGTCTGTTTAACATAAGATCGCTTTCCTCTAAAAGTCTACTAGTTAATGACTTGATTTGTGATAATCACATTGACTTGTTTTGCCTTACAGAAACCTGGCTGCAGCAAGAGGATTATGTGAGCATAAATGAGGCAACTCCTTCAAGCTATTTAAATTTTCACATCCCCAGAAGTTCTGGGCGAGGAGGAGGAGTAGCAACAATCTTCCAGTCTGACTTACTGATTACTCCCAAAACAGTTAATACCTACAACTCTTTTGAACATTTAACCCTTAATTTCCCTGATCCAAATTTCAAGGCAAGAAAACCTCTTCTTTTTGTAACTTTGTATCGTCCACCAGGTCCTTACTCTGAATTTTTAGATGAGTTTTCAGAGTTCCTTTCTGATTTGGTATTAAATACTGACAGGGTCATCATAGTGGGAGATTTTAACATCCATGCTGACATTGAAGGCGATAGCTTAAGAGCAGCCTTTAATGCTATCTTAGACACTATTGGCTTTGTTCAAAATGTGAATAGTCCCACGCATTCTCATCTTCATACTTTGGATCTTGTGCTGACATACGGCATAGAATGTGAAGAAATAACAGTATTTCCTCACAACCCTGTCCTCTCTGACCACTTTCTAATAACCTTCAGGATTACTTTAACAGAGTTCTCCTCCCCCAAAAGAAGGTTCAATTTTAGTAGATCTTTATCAGATAGTGCAGTTATAAATTTTAAAGAATCTGCTTCACTTTCTCTCTCCTCTGTGTCACTGAGCAGTGCTGCAGAGTGCAAAAGTTTAGCTTATTCCCCTTCACAGGTTGATGATTTTGTTGATGGGGTTGCTAGTTCTCTGCGTATTGCCTTAGACAACGCAGCTCCTTTGAAAATGAAAACCGTTAAAAATAGAAAGCTTGCTCCTTGGTTTAATGCAGAGCTGCGTACTTTGAAGCAAAATGCTAGGAAACTGGAGAGAAAATATCGCTCCACAGGCCTGCGAGAGTCCTTCCTAGTCTGGAAAAATGGTTTACTGCTGTATAAGAGGACCCTTTGTAAAGCAAGAGCAGCATACTTCTCCTCATTAATAGAGGAGAATAAGAATAATCCTAGATTTCTTTTTAATACAGTTGCCAAACTCACCCAGAGCCATAGCTCTGTTGAACCGTCCATTCCACCTGCTCTTAGCAGCAATGACTTTATGGGATTCTTTATAAATAAGATTGATCTTATTAAAAATAAGATCATAAGCACTCCTCTATCCGCGATTGTACCTGAGGTAGTCATGGAATCTGAACTGGGTTTAGACTGCTTTGATCCAGTTGAACTCTCTGAATTAGCAAAATTATTGTCTTCATCTAAGCCTTCAACTTGTATGTTAGATCCAGTTCCAACCAGGTTATTTAAGGAGGTATTCCCTTTGATCTCCTCCTCCATTTTAGATGTGATTAATCTATCTCTGTTACAGGGATATGTACCTAAAGCTTTTAAGGTTGCTGTAATTAAACCTCTGCTTAAGAAACCGTCTCTTGACCCAGATGACTTGGTCAATTATAGACCTATATCCAATCTTCCTTTCTTATCCAAAATTCTTGAGAAAGTAGTTGCCAAACAAGTTTGCGATCACTTCCACCATAATGAACTTTTTGAAGAGTTTCAGTCTGGCTTTAGAGCTCATCATAGCACTGAAACAGCTCTGGTGAAAGTCACTAATGATATTCTCATGGCCTCAGATAATGGACTTGTATCTGTGCTCGTCCTGTTGGATCTTAGTGCTGCATTTGATACAGTTGACCATAATATTCTTTTAGAAAGACTTGAATATTTTGT
Source organism: Cyprinodon tularosa (assembly GCF_016077235.1). Taxonomy (NCBI): domain Eukaryota; kingdom Metazoa; phylum Chordata; class Actinopteri; order Cyprinodontiformes; family Cyprinodontidae; genus Cyprinodon; species Cyprinodon tularosa. The sequence goes on from NW_024039335.1 coordinate 358,676, forward strand.
TGGAATTAAAGGAACAGCACTAGACTGGTTTAAATCTTATCTATCTGATCGAATTCAGTTTGTTCATGTTAATGATAGATCTTCAACACGCTCAAAGGTTACCTGTGGAGTACCACAGGGATCAGTGCTAGGACCAATTCTCTTTACTTTATACATGCTCCCAATTGGTAGAATTATTAGACAGCATGGGATTAATTTCCACTGTTATGCTGATGATACCCAGCTATATCTGTCTATAAATCCAGATGAAGCTAACCCATTACATAGATTACAGGCATGTCTTGAAGACATAAAAACCTGGATGACTCTTAACTTTCTGCTTCTGAATGCAGACAAAACAGAAGTTATAGTCTTTGGACCAGAGTCTCTGAAAAAGAAACTGATTAGCCAGTCACTTCATTTGGATGGGATTAAACTGATTTCAGATAATAAAGTAAAAAATCTTGGTGTTGTTTTTGATCAGGACCTGTCATTTAGGTCCCATATCAAGGAGGTTTCTAGAATTTCCTTCTTTCATCTGAGGAACATTGCAAAAATTAGAAATATCCTGTCCAGGGGTGATGCTGAGAAACTAGTCCATGCATTTGTTACTTCAAGGCTGGACTATTGTAATTCTTTACTATCAGGAAGTCCACAAACTGTAGTTAAAAGCCTTCAGCTGATCCAAAATGCTGCAGCCAGAGTTCTAATGAAAATTAAAAAGAGAGATCATATCTCGCCTATCCTGGCTTCTCTTCATTGGCTTCCTGTTAAATCAAGAATAGAATTTAAAATCCTCCTTCTCACATATAAAGCCTTAAATGGCCAAGCTCCATCTTATATCAGAGATCTGATTGTTCCTTATGTTCCTAACAGAGCACTTCGCTCTCAATCTGCAGGTTTACTAGTGGTTCCTAGAATTTCTAAAAGTAGAATGGGAGGCAGATCTTTTAGTTATCAGGCTCCTCTCCTGTGGAACCAACTACCAGTTTTAGTCCGTGAGGCAGACACCCTGTCTACTTTTAAGGCTAGGCTTAAAACTTTCCTTTTTGATAAAGCTTATAGTTAGAGTGGCTCAGGTTATCCTGAGCTATCTCTATAGTTATGCTGCTATAGGCTTAGACTTCTGGAGGACATAGGGACCCCCATTTCATCATTCTGCTTCATTCTCTCTCTGTTCTCCTATTCTGCAGAATCTGTTAGTTCAATCTCTAACCTTCTGCTCTCTCTGCTTTTCCTCAGAGTAGCTTTGCCTCGTCTGTTCCTGTTTGGCTGTGACGTCATCCTGGAAAGAAACATCAGCTGTGCTGCTTCTATCAACACCCTTGTTTATAGATGTTGGAGATCGGCCTGTTTTCCAGTGTGGTCCTGTTTCTCTGACCGTGACTGAGTGGATGTGCTTTCTTCGTCCTCTGGCATGGGAGCTGCCTTGGAGCTCGTCTGCCTGGCTGTGTGTTTCCTGGACGGGGCCGCCTTTTACAGCTGCTTTTTGTATCTCTGCTTCTGTCTCCTTGAACCCCAGTCGGCCTCGGCAGATGGCCGCTCACACTGAGCCTGGTTCTGCTGGAGGTTTCTTCCTGTTAAAAGGGAGTTTTTCCTCTCCACTGTCGCTACAAGCATGCTTAGTGTGGGGGATTGTATTTGAGTCAATGAGTCAATGCAATCAACTGGTTTTCCTTAGATAGAAAACTTTGTATCAATTTGATCTGGTTGAACTGTAAAGTGCCTTGAGATGACATGTGTTGTGAATTTGGCGCTATATAAATAAACTGAATTGAATTGAATTGAATTGAATTGAATTGAATTCTCCTTTTCTTCATATCTTTAATAAAATCTCTAGTTCCAATGGGGTAAAATAGGCACTTCCTGTTGCCTGTTGTCATGGTGACTAATTGAATTGGGGCCCCACTGATGACGGCTTTTCCTACTTGTTAGATCAATTCTATCCTGAGGATTTGAGGCGAAGTTTGTTAAACCTGCTTCATGAAAGGGATCCCCAGTCTGACTGGTTTAGGTTTGGTTTTTGTCTGCTGTCATGACTGAAGCTGCTGCTTTAATCTCTGTATTGTCCATCTTCCTGTTTAAAGTGAGCGTTTGTTCGTTCCTTCGTTCGTTCATTCCTTCATTTGTTTCCTTCCTTCCTTTCCTTTCTTTTCTTCTCTCCCTCCCTCCCCATCACTTCAGACCTCTGAGGACTGTCAGTCATAGTTAGAGTGTAGACGCAGCCCTGCTGCTAACATTAAAGTAAAGACGTTTATCTGCAGAGCTTCCTCACATTTTTTTCTGGAGGTGTTTCTGATGCACAGCAGCAATCAGAGCGTCGCTTCATTAGCAGACTGAAGGTCAGCTGGTGTCTCAATGGAGCAGCTGCAGCGGTTTAAAGGTTAAAGGAGAAGAAAAGTGCAGGACGTTGGTCTGAATCTTTCCGTTAAAAACTAAATGAGAGGCAGGAGATCCTCGGCAATCCATCACCCCTTTAATCCATTTGTTTTTGGAAGGAAATTGTTTGTGTTTGCGCTGCAGGCCTGTGTGAGAACGCCAATGTGTCCCAGGCAGGTTTTCTTTAAACACACCTGAGGTCATACTTGGACATTCAGAACAAAATTAATCTAAAATTGTTCATTTAATCTCTGACCTTCACAGGCCTTCAAGCCTTCCTATTTTAATTAGTTTCCTAATGCAAACTAACAGCATGGTTCTCCTGTTATAATAATAATAATTGAACTTTATTGATCTCACATTGGAGAAATGTACCTCTCCATTTAACCCATCCCATTGTGGAGCAGTGGGCTGCAATTGTGCAGCGCCCAGGGAGCAGTGTGGGGGTTAGGGTCTTGCTCAAGGACCCAGAATGGAAGTCCTGCACAATTTCAGCCCACTGCGCCACAAGGGGATGGGTTAAATGCAGAGAGTTAATTTTGTTGCTTTGTAATAAATTTTTATTATGCTCTCTTTGCTTTTTCTCATAGTAGCTTCATCTGAAGAGGTTTTCTTGCTTTGCAATTTGGATGAGGGAAAAAAGGGTTACATGTTCAAAAGAGTTGTAATTATTAACTGCATTTGGAGAAATCAGTAAGTCAGACTGAAAGATTGTTGCTTCTCCTCCTCCTCGCCCAGTACTTCTGGGTATGTGAAAATTTAAATAACTAGAAGGAGTTGCCTCATTTATGTTCACATAATCCTCTCACTGCAGCCAGGTTTCTGTGAGGCTACATAAAGTAAAGTGATTATCAAAAATCAAGTCATTAACTTGCAGACTTTTTGAAGAAATAGATCTTATGTTAAATAAACCACATTTAATCGTTTTACTACGATTTTGCTTCCTGGTCTGCACCCTGGGTTGTCAGGGTTTTGGAGGACTAATAAATTAGACCAGATTCCTAGAAAGAAGAGCTGCACCATCTAAAGTGGGATGGATGCCGTCTCCCGGAATCATTGGCAATTATTAATGTAGCCCACCTTGTTTTCTAGCCTGGGTGCCATTCCGAACTTAGTCCCGCCCACAAGGTTTGAGGTTGGGAAGTTCGGTCTGGCATTGCTCCATAGTAGCGCGAGTATGATCGCCCACCCTCTGGCGATCCAATCAAATTGTCAGGGCGGGCTTTATACGATGATGGACAGATGATCAACAGTAACGTAATCAACCACGTGACCAAAGCGCGCTTGGGTGACAACAACAATGGCTGCCGCTGGAGAGTTGAGGTGTGTAGATTCTGCTATTAGGTCTGTTCTAGAAGATATCGACAGCAAATAAATTTTAAAAGAGGAACAGAGAAACGCGATCAAGGCTCATCTTCTTATTCTAGGCGTGCAACTGCACGCTTTGATTTTTGTTGACAACAACTATGCCTCGCTTAACATACGTCACGCACTCCGTTGCTCTTATTGGTTGTAGGTCTATCCAATTGAGTGCAGAGGCATTTTTTTTCCTGCTTCATTCGAAACCCGCCCCATAATCACAGCTCTATGGAGCAGTATCAGACTCATATTCTGACTAGAATTGAGTCGGACTACGTCAGGCTACTTTTACCGAGTTTCATTTGTGGACATATTTTTTTTCAAATGTCCATTTATAAAACGTGTTCTTTATTTTTAGCAAAAATGACTCAGGATGCACTTCATACTGTTGATCAGCTTTTACTGCTCATGTCTGTCCGACTGACCGACTGAAACAAATGGATCTATTTCTGCATTAAAGCTCCTGCTGATGCATTCACATGATGGAAAAAAAAAAGAATTTGCAATTACAGTGCACTTAATAAAAAAAGGAACGTCCCTGCATACGTAGAGCTGATGGACAGGCGCATCCAGGTTAGATGAATCTACAGAGCTGCTAAAGCAGGGCCCATCAGTCTGCCCCCGTCACCATGGTAACCGATCCAGAGGCCCACTAAGAAGGTTCCCGAACCAAGACGAATGACCGAGATGATGTTGGTTCTTCTGGAAGCTAACCTGGTCCTACAAGGACACCAGGAGAACCCTCGGAGTTATCGTCATGGGAACGAAGCAAATCTAAACCTCACGCTGAGAGCAGCAACAGGAAAAATATCCTCCACCCAGATCGGCCCATCGGCGTTTATCAATCGATCGATTCTTCAACAACCAGTAAAAAGCACCGATATTATCGAGCCGTTGATTACTGTGACTTAAGTATCGGTTCTCAGTCTCAACCACACAACTTCTGCTGATCACTAGACTGTGACTAACAACGCCCCCTGCTGTTGGTCACAGAGCTACACCCCAGAGGTCAGAGGTTACAGGTCTTTCTAATAACTTCAGCTAATCTCTTCTATTTAGTTATTACCTTTGGATTCCACCAATTATTAATCCAACAGCATCATGAAAAACCTTCATCCTAACAGCAGGGAAGGGTACGCACACTCCCTTCAGACCCCTGTGCAAACTCACTCTCTTCAGACCCCTGTGCACACTCACTCTCTTCAGACCCCTGTGCACACTCACTCTCTTCAGACCCCTGTGCACACTCACTCTCTTCAGACCCCTGTGCACACGCACTTCCTTAGACCGCTGTGCACGTTCACTCTTTGACCCCAGTGCAGGCTTACTCTCTTTAGACCCCTGTGCACGCTCACTCCCATAGACCGCTGTGCAAGCTCACTCCCTGACCCCTGTGCTCGCTCACTCCCTTAGATCGCTGTGCACACCCACACCCTCCAGACCCCTGTTCACTCTCACTACCTTCAAACCCCTGTGCACACTCACTCTTTGACCCCAGTGCACGCTCACTCCCTTAGACCGCTGTGCACACTCACTCCCTCCAGACCCCTGTTCACGCTCACTCCCTTCAGACCCCTGATCACGCTCACTCTCTTCAGACCGCTGTGCACACTCACTCCCTTAGACTTCTGTGCACGCTCACTCCCTGACCCCTGTGCACGCTCACTCCCTTCAGACCCCTGTGCACGCTCACTCCCTTCCGACCCCTGTTCACGCTCACTCCCTTCAGACCCCTGTGCACACTCACTCCCTTAGACCGCTGTGCACGCTCACTCCCTTCAGACCCCTGTGCATGCTCACTCCCTTAGACCGCTGTGCACGCTCACTCCCTTAGACCCCTGTGCACGCTCACTCCCTTCAGACCCCTGTGCACGCTCACTCCCTTCAGACCCCTGTGCACGCTCACTCCCTTAGACCGCTGTGCACGCTCACTCCCTTAGACCGCTGTGCACACTCACCCCCCTAGACCGCTGTGCACGCTCATTCCCTTCAGACCCCTGTTCACGCTCACTCCCTTCAGACCCCTGTGCACGCTCACTCCCTTAGACCCCTGTGCACGCTCACTCCCTTCAGACCCCTGTGCACGCTCACTCCCTTCAGACCCCTGTGCACACTCACTCCCTTCAGACCCCTGTGCACGCTCACTCCCTTCAGACCCCTGTGCACGCTCACTCCCTTCAGACCCCTGTGCACGCTCACTCCCTTAGACCGCTGTGCACGCTCACTCCCTTAGACCACTGTGCACGCTCACTCCCTTCAGACCGCTGTGCACGCTCACTCCCTTCAGACCCCTGTGCACGCTCACTCCCTTAGACCGCTGTGCACACTCACTCCCTTCAGGCCCCTGTGCACGCTCACTCCCTTAGACCGCTGTGCACACTCACTCCCTTCAGGCCCCTGTGCACACTCACTCCCTTCAGGCCCCTGTGCACGCTCACTCCCTAAGACCGCTGTGCACGTTCACTCCCTTAGACCGCTTTGCACACTCACTCCCTTCAGGCCGCTGTGCACACTCACTCTTTAACCCCTGTGCATGCTTACTCCCTTAGACCCCTGTTCACGCTCACTCCCTTCAGACCCCTGTATACTCACTCACTAACCCCTGTGCACGCTCACTCCCTTAGACCACTGTTCACGCTCACTCCCTTCAGACCCCTGTATACTCACTCACTGACCCCTGTGCATGCTCACTCCCTTCAGACCCCTGCGCACGCTCACTCCCTTCAGATCCTTTTGCACGCTCACTCCCTTCGGGCCCCTGTGCACGCTCACTCCCTTTGGGCCCCCGTGCATGCTCACTCCCTTAGACCTCTATGCATGCCCAGACACTTCAATCTGCTGTGCATGCTCACTCTCTTCACGTTAAAACACTGAGTACAGGACGCTGTTTTATAAGGGGAGTGCTGGTTCCCCTCCTAGACTGGACTCGCCTCTGAGTTAACTCATGTTCTCCTTAGAGCTGCTGCTCTGCTGATTTGAAAATGTCTCGTTTAGTTTAGATTTCAGATTATTTTGTTCTGACAGAGTCTGAATAAAGTCTAAAACTGATCCGGTTTCATGTAGAAAAATCAGATCTCAGGTGAATGAATAAAGAGAAACAAACATGAAGTCATTTTCCTGACTTTCAGTGACCCAAATGCTCCAAACAGCCCCCTGCCTCGCCCCGTCCTCAGACTGTTTTCTGTCACTCGTGGCCCGAGGAGATGAATTCATGAGGTTTTCTAATGGCCCCCCCCCCTCCACAGACCCCCCCAGCAGAAGCACTTACTGGGCTTTCATGTTGCTTTTCTTCCTTTTTTCTTCTTTGTTAGAGCTTGAATGAGAGGCTGGGAGCCGACGGGCTGCTGGCCTTAATGCTCCTCCACCTACGAGTCGTTTGAGTCTCTCATCCAGGGAGAACAGCCTCCTGACTGAAGTCGCTCCATTATTCATCAAACAAATGACTTCTGATATTATTTAACTTTATTTTCTGCATCCTAGCAGCTACGTTCAAACGGATATGCTGGGTCAGGGAAGGCAAACAAAAAACTTCATTAAAATCATAATAATGTTTATAAACAGATGTCCCTTTTATCCTGTTTGATTCTTTTTTTATTATATTTTGAACGATTTCAAAGTATAAAGTTTTATAGAACATTTTCCTTTCTTATTTTGATCCTTTTTTCAATTGATTTTTCTCAGATTTTTTTCATCCCTTCTTGTTGTTTGTCGGGTCGGTTGGGTCGAGTCGGGTCGAGTCAGGTTGGGTCTTCTCTCTAAAACAATCTGGCAGCAGGAATCTGCTCTGCGAAGCTGAAGCAGAACTTCAGGAATGCAGAGATGTTTGGTCACAACTAACAGAAGCATGTTTGGGTTTTTTAGGACAAACGGCTCTACTGTCAAACACGGTGGTGGAGGAGTTACAATTTGGGTCTTAAACCATCACTTAGATGACCTTTACGCTGCAGGTATCAATGCTCAATTCAGATTTTTTGCTGAGAAACCAAAACATGGTCCCAAACATTGCAGCAGATCTGAAACAGTGTGGCTACAAAGGAAGGATCTGAAACGGTCTAGTCCAAGTCCAGATTGGGAAGTGGAGTGGACCAGAACCCTCCCCAGCAATGTGCCAGAGTCAGAGGATCAAGAGCATGTTCTCCCGGCTGCTGGAGGAGCTGCTGGGTCAGTGGTAGGGTCTGGTTTACGTACATCAGTGATCTGAGTTGAATCCTTCTTAGAGAACCGGATCAGGTTCTGATCTTCTCCTTTTTCCTGCAGAGCCCTGAAGGAACAACGCCAACGGTCCGACCCATCAGCTCTGATCAGCTATTGATCCGGAGCATTTTCAGTTTGTAAAGGTTCAGCAGGGCGGAAACACAGCTGCTGCTGCTCCCACTGCCAACCGATCCAGCGACCTTTCTGTCTCTTCTCATGTATCTGAGGGTCAAAATCCTGCAGAGACGCTCCGATGAGTCTGAAAAGGGAATCTGAACCCTGAGGAGCAGCAGAGACGATGTTCCACAGCTGGAGTCATCGTCACCCTGATCTTCATCACAGAAAGTGATGAGAGGGCAGAGCCCTTCGAACTGAAGCAGGAAGCTGAGCTTCTTCACTCAGGTCCAGGGAGGAAAGGTGTGAAAGTTCAACAGGAGCCAAGAGCTTCCTCCTCCTCCTCTTCCTCAGGACACCCAAAAGTTCCCTCCTTGGTTTGGATCCACGTTTCTGCTCAGCTGCTGTTTGCTTTCCTTAGAGTGAAACTCCCTGTGAAGGATGAACGTGATCCCAATCTGTTCAGACGAGACGCAGAGCGCTGGCTGAACATCGTTAGCTCCTAACGAGGAGCTGCTGCTGCTGCTGAACACTTTGCTTTATTACAGGTGAGATTTTCTCCAAAGTGGGAAACATCAGAGAACAAATCGGTGGAATCGATCATTTCTTCTTCTCACTTCAAACACAAACGAGTCGCTCTGAGACTCAGAGAGGCAGCAGCCATAACTCTCACCTTCCTGCTTAACACTTGCATGTCTTCTCCCCTTATCTCCCCAGAGTCATGCAGAATGCTGCTGGTCTGCGGCACAGACATTTTTTTTAAAAGACAGCTTTCCTTCACAGTCTGACCTGCAGGGTCTGATTTGGGAAAATATGAATCCTAATCCAGCAGAAATGAAAGGATTTGCAGGTTGCTCTATCTGCTACAGACTCTATCCACACATGAAGCTGCTTCAGTGACTGATTCACCATAGCTGCTCCACGGAGCACTATCTAAGATCCTTCCTCCCAGCAGCCATTACTGCTCCCATTAAACTCAATCCCTTCTTTACATTCCTGCTTTTCTTTGCACAGATATCCATATTTCTATAGAACATTTTTTGCTCCACAAATATAATAAAACACATCATTTGTACAGTTTTACATGATCTTCATACACTTTGAATACATTTTCAGAGTCTGCAGCTCCTTTTTTCATTTATGTATTTTTTGTTGTTATTATTGACTTTGTAGATACAGTTGAATTTATCCACTTAAAATAAAAGATGATCCAAACCCATTATTATTATTCCCAAGTATGCATTGCACAATAAAAAGGATTTTTACCCTAACTTTCAAAATATTGAGTCAAAATTCAAGCTGATTGATTTTTTTTTTATTGACTACAATAATAGGAGCTTATTGTTTTTAATGCTTTTATCAGAACTTGGAAGAGTGTCTAACTGTTTAGCTCAATTAAACTTTATCTGTGGTTATTTGACTGAAAAGCAAAGATAGATTTAATCACTTCACATTGAGTCCAACTTCAAATAACAAAAACCAACAGAGCAGACAAGGTTTCTATGATCAGATATAACCAGGAACGATGGAGAAGTTTCACCATCAGACTGATGGAAACACTAAGAGGTAAGATACATACAGGTTTTCATTGTGAATTGATGCAGTTATAATATATAGGACAGTTTTTAAAATATTATATTAAACATTTTTGGTTTTTTTAATATATATGATATGAAGCCATTTACAAATAAAAGTCCAGAGTCTAACTTTTCTCCCTGGGAGGATTTCTGAAGCTGGGCTGTTGACCCAGCAGCTGCAGCAGCAGCAGCAGATCGGTGCATCCTCTTAAAAACGAGTTTAATTAAAGTAAGAGCTCAGGAAGCATCAGCAGCTGCATTACTTTTATTGCACGGCCACGTTTGTGACAAATGTCCCTGTGACGCATGGCTGCTGGGGGCTAAATGGAGCTCCACCAGGAGAGCACTGGGAGCCTGCTCTCCACGTTCAATTACTCTGCAAACAATCACTGAATGGAACCATCAGACCTGCAACCATCAGACCTGCAACCTGTGAGCGGCCACCAGCTTTGCAGGTGGAGCCTGGCAGCTGCTCAGGGGCGCCCTCTGGTGGCGGCAGGGCGTTCCTTCCTGTGTGAACCAATCATGCTGTGATGCTTCAAAAGGATCAATAAAAAAAAAAAACTGTTGACCTGCTGCTTACTTAAAATCCAACAATGACCGCAGAGACCAACTAGGGAAACTAGACCCCCCCCCCCAAGCAGGACAAGTCCAATCAAAACTATCTGCCCTCAGAGCAGGAGCACGTAGCGCTGCAGGACATTAGACCAAATTAATAAGTGAAACTTTTAAAAACAGCCTTAGCAGAAATATGTTTAAAAAAAAAAACTGATAAGAAGCTAATAAGAAGAAGCGCGTTTTATAGATGACCTCAGTTTAATAAACAGGAAAACAGATTTAATATCAGCGGTATTAGTAACTCTAATCTCCCTCAGTTTTGTTTATTTATTATTATTATTATTTACAACAAAACAACTTAAAAGGACTCAGGTGAGAGGTTTTACTGCTTACCTGCAGCAGGGATCCGTCCAGAACAAAGTTGGGTCTGTGGGGCAGCGACAGCAGCAGGATTCAGATGATGTGTTTCCCCAGAAGAAGCTGATCCTGAAGCGGCAGTAAAGTCCTCAGCAGCGCTGCAGTTTCCAACTTAAAGCTCCGCAGCAGCGCCTCTGTGCGGCGGAGACAAAGATCAGCGCCAGAGTCAAGAGGAGTCCCTCCCCTGCACCCTGCTGCGGCTCCAGGCAGAGCAGCCAAAGATCAGCGCCGGAACCAAGAGGAGGATCTGCAGCGTCACCACCCAGGCGCGATGCGTTCAATGAACATCGGAAAACAGGCATTACTTCAAAGGAATCACATGAAGGTTTTTGAGAATGACTCAATTTCCCAATAACGTATTTCTAAGCAAAAAAAAATAATTTTGACACTGAAAACTGTTGTTTCTGTGAGGTTGAAATTGAAAGTCTGGAACACCTTTTCTTTGATTGTACTGTAGTCCAAAGCTTTTGGCTTGATTTTCTGATGTGGATCCAATCTAAAGGAATTCAGTTACCTGATTTTACCCTAAGAGAAGCTTTATTTGGTATAATTGCAAAAAAATCTAACATAATTTTGGTGTTAATGTTTTGATTTTATCAGTTAAGTTTTATTTACACAAATGTTGCTACTTAAAATGTAAACCAGTTATGTCCCATTGGAAAAATGAGACAAAATCTTAATCAAATCTTTAGAATTTGTAAAAACAAAAAGTGCTGGTGATTTTCTTTCTTTTGTGGGTAAATTTAATCTGTTGGTTTAACACCCTGTTCTTGAATGTATGTATAATATAATGTTGCCCCTTTTATTATTATTACTATTATTATTGTTCCCTCTCTGTTTATATTTGGTTTTCCTCTGTATTAAGATATGTTTTATACACTTTCTTTAAATGCAACGAATATAATTCTGTACTGGTACCTGGTGTAATGTACATTGGTTAAAAAAAAAAAATGACTCAATTAAAAATCACCAGGGGCGTATTTAGGAAATTTGGGGCCCTAGGCAAAGGCAGGCATGGGGCCCTCTGAATTGAGAAGACAACACATAAAACAGACCCATTATACAGACACAGACCTTTTAATAGGATATACATCCATTATCTGTTCTACATTTTGTCCCTCTCTTCTAGCCCCTTTTCTTTTTTTCTCTTTTTCTTTTCATATTGACAATGTGCTCAGCTGACATTTAATGCTGTCTCAAAAGGAATGAAAGATTTCTCCAATCACTACTTAATATTGCTCCTTCCTGTGTTTCGAAAATGGCCAAAGTAAATAACCCAGTCCTTCTTTTCACTGTAGACAAGCCATGATCTGCTTATCTGTTCTCCATTTTTCATTTGGATGAAATAATAGCAGGTTATTTATTAGGTGTAGCTCAGGATTTAAACTCCAACTGATTCAGATGTAGAAACACAGAAAAAAAATCTATTCAATTTTAATTCAGTTCAGTTTATATAAACTTCTCCAGACAGATTGGTTTAAAGTTTCTAACAAAGGGAAATCAGCTGATTGCTTCGACTCTTTAATTTAGCAGGATCTGCTCCTCCTGGATGAGCATGTATGCAGCGACAGTGGAGAGAAAAAAAAACCTTCAGCAGAACCAGAACCAGGCTCAGTGTTAGCAGCCTTCTGACAAATCTGGCTGAGGTTCAAGAAGACAGAAGCTCTGATCTATAAATACTTTCTATGTTCAACAAGGTAACAGTAACCTTATTCGACATCTTGTAGAACTTCCTTCATTAACTTGTAGAATTATTTGATGGATTGAATTTATTGACTTTATGTTTAACTGCTCATTCAACAAACTATAAGACGTGGGCTCTGTTCGAATATATGGGATGTGTCCTCCGAAGGCCAGATTCGAAGGCCGATTACGTCATAGCGTGACACCGAGGTCTGGTCGGATTCCAAGAATCCTGTTTATGCGGCCTACTATATCTGCAGTGTGGGGAGTAGAAATCTGATAGGATTTTGCACAATTTGCTTAACTAAGTATTTTTGGTTGTTCAATATAAGAGATTTGGCAGATATATTTTTTATACATACACCGTTTAGATTTACTTATATCTTTCTACCCATGTTAAAGAATAGAATAGAAAATCTTTTTATTGTCCCACAATGGGCAAATTTACAGCAGCAAAAAGATGAATGAAAATGGTCACACAAATGTGGACCTTAGAAAAACTTATAAGAATAACATAATAGGGAAGAGTTAAAATATAAACAATAAAATACTGTAAAGTGTTTTAACAGTATATAACTGTGCAACTGGAGAATAAATAACCAATATGTAGCTATGGACAGCTTTACAGTATTGGATATTTGAAAATAGCAGCAACATCAGAGATGTGCAAAATGACAGCAGCAGGTTATTTAACTGACTAAGGTTTCTATCATTACATTTGATTTTATTTGTTCCTGCTCCAGGTGGTTGGAACCTTTATTCCACTCTCTATTATCATGAATATAGTCTTTGTTCAATAATAAAAAAAAAGAATGAAAATAAAAAAGAAACAGTTTAAAAAAAAAGTTCTATATTCATTATTTTCCTGCTTTGTATATCAACAGCGACAGAGCTGTTGACTACAGCTAGACCTGTTTGAATTCACTAACAAAACTCTTCCAGTCTCCTTATTTTTAAGAACTTCTAAGGATCCAGTCCAGGTTGACCGTGTCCTTGGAAAACGCAGCCCATAAATTTGAACACAGCCTTTGACTAGGCCATTACAAACCTTGAATCCTGGCATGTGTGTTTGGGATCAATCTCCAGCCGTCAGTCAGGTGGACTTTCTCTGGAACACTTCGGTGTTCAGAGGAGATCAATGTTCATTTCATTGTGGCAAAGATCCAGGACTGTGCCTTATTTTATGTGATCCATAAATTTAAAGATTTAACAAAAAGTGTCAGAAAGTAAGAAAAAAAAAAAAAGAAAAGAATTTTCTTAATTATTTTTCAAGCAAACAGCTTTTTTTTAGCAAGCCTGGTGGTATTTATCTATGTCCTTAACCGTTTATAGGGCAAAATACCGTTTTTGATCTCTGCATACCCCTTATTAATGGAGACCCCACCCCACCCAGTGAGGTCTAGAAGCACAAGATCTATATCCATTCAGCAAAGATTCTGCTACATGGCTGTACATCTTATTTTGGCATTTGACCAATTAGATGAGCCCTTGAATGATATATTGCCTACTGCAAATTAAGTTGCAAAAAAAAAAAGTTAAAAAGTCAAGAAAAAAAAGGCCAAAAGATAATTGAAAAGTTAGAAAATAAAGTTAAAAAAGTTATTAAGCCTAGTTAACAATTATATTTAGGTTTATAAACTAAAAAATGTAAGATAAACTAAAAAAGTGTTTCTTTCACTCTCAGAGTGTTTTTCATTAATTTCTTATAGAAGCACTTTAGCTATTTTTCTTAATATATTCTTGGAAGTTGGCGTTTCTAGTTATTACATTGTCCTGGATTCCACTTAAAGGTACACTATGCAACCGGTGTTGATTTTCCAGAGGGCGAAAGTAAAAGTGCACTGTCGTAAATATGCACAGCTGTTCTCCTGGTTTCTCCGTCAAGCCAGGCGCGGTTGTTTTGAGCTTAGCAGCGAATGACTAATATGGGGCCAAAATGGTAGCTTTAATATTTGCAAATGTGTGTGGAGAGTTGTGTGTCTGTATCTCGATTTAGAGACTTCTGAGCCTGTGGGTGCGGGTCGGTGCTCCTGCAATTGCAAGTGCAGTATTTCCCCCACAGACCACCAGGGCGGCCGAGAATACCTTTGTTCAACCTGAAATGACTCATTTAGTCATCCATAACGTTATGGAACACATTAATTAACTGAAAAATGTTGCATAGTGTCCCTTTAAATTTAGATTTTGAAAGTGTTTCACTGAGTGCCCTATAAAGAGTTAAAACCCCGTATTTCCGACGTTTGTTTTTTTTTTTTTATTAATGTGAACTCAAAACAGAACTTTATTTTTATAAACATTTTAATTGCTAATAGCATATGTAAACTTAAAAAAACAAACAAACAGAAATCACAGATTTGCATCAGTCCATGTGGGAGATCTACAAAACAAACGTCACTCAGTATTTCCGACGGTATTTGAACGAAACGGAAAAGCTGGAACGTCATGACGTAGTACGTACGCTTTCCCTCCGTCTCTGAGCTGTTTATGTTGGAGAGACGCGGACTGGGCAGCTGAGGGTCCAGAATGATAAAGACCGAGAAAGTTCTGCACCTGAAGAGCAGCCGCGGCCGGAAGGTTCGGGTGGTTCGGGAGTTCTACCTGAGGGAGCGGGTCCCCTGCTTCAGCTCTCTGTGCCAGGCGGGCTGTGACAACGGTGAGGCAGCAACATCAGAGACTGCTTACAGACTGCTTACCACTTAACAGACTGGGGACCAGTTTACAGACTGGTGACCAGTTTACAGACTGCTTACCAGTTTATAGACTGCTTACCAATTTATAGACTGGTTACCACTTTACTGACTGGTGACCAGTTTACAGACTGGTGACCACTTTACAGACTGCTTACCAGTTTATAGACTGGTTACCACTTTACTGACTGGTGACCAGTTTACAGACTGGCGACCACTTTACTGACTGGTGACCAGTTTACAGACTGTTTACCACTTAACAGACTGGTGACCAGTTTACAGACTGCTTACCACTTAACAGACTGGTGACCAGTTTACAGACTGGTGACCAGTTTACAGACTGCTTACCAGTTTATAGACTGGTTACCACTTTACTGACTGGTGACCAGTTTACAGACTGGTGACCACTTTACAGACTGCTTACCAGTTTATAGACTGGTGACAGGTTTACAGACTGGTTACCACTTTACAGACTGGCGAACACTTTACTGACTGGTGTCCAGTTTACAGACTGGTGACCAGTTTACAGACTGTTTACCACTCAGACTGGTTACGACTTTACAGACTGCTTACCACTTTACTGGCTGCTTACCACTTTACTGACTGGTGACCAGTTTACAGACTGGTGACCACTTTACAGACTGCTTACCAGTTTATAGACTGGTTACCACTTTACTGACTGGTGACCAGTTTACAGACTGGTGACCAGTTTACAGACTGGTGACCACTTTACTGACTGGTGACCAGTTTACAGACTGGTGACCAGTTTACAGACTGCTTACCAGTTTATAGACTGGTTACCACTTTACTGACTGGTGACCAGATTACAGACTGGCGACCACTTTACAGACTGCTTACCACTTTACTGGCTGCTTACCACTTTACAGACCTGTGACCAGTTTACAGGCTGGTTGCCACTTTACAGACTGCTTTACAGACTGGTGACAGGTTTACAGACTGCTTACCACTTTACAGACTGCTTACCACTTTACGGACTGGTTACCACTTTACAGACCTGTGACCAGTTTACAGACTGCTTACCAGTGTACAGACCTGTGACCAGTTTAAAGACTGGTTACCACTTGTCAGTCTGGTTACCACTTGATAGACTGGTTATCAGTTTAAAGACTGGTTACCACTTGTCAGACTGGTTACCAGTTTACAGTCTGGTTACTAGATTACAGGCTTTTTACCACTTTACAGACTGGTTACCACTTTACAGCCTGGTGACCAGTTTACAGGCTGGTTACCACTTGACAGACTGGTGGCCAGTTTACGGACTGCTTACCACTTGACAGACTGGTTACCAGTTTAAAGACTGGTTACCACTTGTCAGACTGGTTACCAGTTTACAGTCTGGTTACTAGATTACAGGCTTTTTACCACTTTACAGACTGGTTACCACTTTACAGCCTGGTGACCAGTTTACAGGCTGGTTACCACTTGACAGACTGGTGGCCAGTTTACGGACTGCTTACCACTTGACAGACTGGTTACCAGTTTATAGACTGGTTACCACTTGATAGATTGTTTACCAGTTTACAGACTGGTTACTAGATTACAGACTGGTTACCACTTGATAGACTGTTTACCAGTTTACAGACTGGTTACTAGTTTACAGGCTGGTTACCACTTGATAGACTGTTTACCAGTTTACAGACTGGTTACTAGATTACAGGCTGGTTACCACTTGATAGACTGTTTACCAGTTTACAGACTGGCTACCACTTGACAGACTGGTGAACAGTTTATAGAGTAGTTACCACTTTACAGACTTGCGACCAGTTTACAGACTGGTGACCACTTGACAGACTGGTTACTAGTTAATAGACTGGTTACCACTTTACAGACTGGTTACCAGTTTATAGACTGGTTCCCGCTTGACAGACTGTTTAGATTCTAAACAGCCCGAACCGTGGAGGGTTTGCATGTTCTAAACTTTGGGATATATTTTATTACATGTTGCACATCCCAGTAAATCTGTTTCCCCTTTAAACCTGCAGCTCTCCCTACTTTTCTCTGTGCTGTTGAAAAAGATTTATGAACCTCTTTACTAATATAATGATGCCAGAAACTAAATATCAAGATATGTAGAAGCTCTGCAGATTGATTCTGTCTGTTCAATAAGAAAACATGTTAATTTTAAGCTGTAACTGGGAGTCATGGTCTCTGAGAAGCCAAGATTTTTTTAACTGGTAAAGAAGAACAAACTCTTTTTTCTCAAGCTTCTTTCATTATTATACTAACTTGTGTAAACTTACAATCTGTTGCCATTTTTGCTGAAAAAGCTCTGTATGTCTAACGAACAGATTTTTTGGTGGAATCTCTCATTTATTTAACCGACCTGTCTCCTAACTTTCACTTAAAAATCAGAGTAGCTGCTGGTTAATATTCACTGAGTGCTGTTTTTCTCTCCTCCCTCATGTAGTTAATATGTGAGCAGCGAATAGTGGATAATATTTTGCCTCAAATCAAAAACCGATGGTGTTACACCGAGATGCAGGACACAGGAGCAGCGCAAGAGGAAAAAAAAAACAAAAAACACTGATTCAAAACACCCTGAACACAGACAGCTGCATCCAACCTCTGTTACCTTTGGCTAAAATAAATGAGCGGAAAGGGGAAAAAAACTGAGATTATTGGTGAGGACATGTCCCCACTAGGACTACAGAAAGTTATGCTTGTGGGTCCATCCATCCAGGCTGGAGCTGGTTCTGCTTTTAAAGTAAAGCAGATTTAAACCTTTAACAGTTAAATCAATTGTTTAAAATGATAAAATTCTTCTTGAACCCAGATGGTAAAGTTCTGGCTGGAGATCTGACCCACTACGTGGTTCCGGACGCTGGGGTGGTGCTGAAATACCTGGAAGTTCTGGAGATCACCGAGCTGCAGGGGGTGGTGTTCACCCAGACGGCCTGCGAGGCGCTGCGCAGCAAAGGACGCAGGTAGGAGACCTACAGCTCAGCTAGAAGAACATCCCCCGGTTCTGACCACTCTGATTGGTCCCTGCCAGAGGTGTCAAGTAACAAAGTACAAATACTTCATTACTGTACTTAAGTACACTTTTTAGCTATCTATGCTTTACTCCATAACTTATTTTTCTTCCTACTTCTGACATCCACTGTACTTTCCCTTCTTTACATTTTTACTCTTGGCTTTGGTTTAATGTTTCTAAATATTTATTTCCCGTCATGTGCTCCATCCAATGCAGATCATTGACTCTATCCACATTTAGTAAAAAATGGTGTAATTGGATGAGTCATATAACGCAAACACTCATTGGTTAGCTAAAGGAAATCATCAGAAGCAAGCAGGTGTTATTCAAACTGCAAAAGCGCATTGTCTATGCCGTGCTAGAATGTCGGATTCAGAAGATGTTGAAAGATGTTGAAATGTCCGAAAGTTCGGACACAGGCGAGAGCGTATCGGGACATGGAGACCAACAAGACCTCCCTCATCCTTGGCCCTTTCTCAAAGAATTTTTCAAAATAGTCATAAAATTTAGTTTTCAATTCATATAGTGGCATCTGGCTGTTTTTATTAAAGGTTACTTTTTACTTGGGGGAAGAAGAGACGAGGTGCTTGGGGCTGGGTTCGTTCATCACCCAGGCTGAAGTCACCGAGGTAGTCAAAAAACTCCACGGTGGCAAGGCTTCGGGGGTGGACGAGATCCGTCCTGAGTATCTCAGAGCTCTGGATGTTGTTGGGCTGTCATGGTTGACACGTCTCTTCAACATCGCGTGGAGGTCGGGGACAGTCCCCCTGGATTGGCAGACTGGGGTGATGGTTCCCCTCCACAAGAAGGGGGACCGGAGGGTGTGTTCCAACTATCGGGGAATCACACTTCTCAGCCTCCCCGGAAAGGCCTATGCCAGGGTGCTGGACAGGAGAGTCCGGCTGATTGTCGAACCTCGGCTGCAGGAGGAGCAGTGTGGTTTTCATCCTGGCCGTGGAACGGTGGACCAGCTCTTCACCCTCTGCAGGGTGCTTGAGGGTTCATGGGAGTTTGCCCAACCAGTCCACTTGTGTTTTGTGGACTTGGAGAAAGCATTCGACCGTGTCCCTCGTGCTGCCCTGTGGGGGGTGCTCCAGGAGTATGGAGTCGGGGGCCCTTTATTAGGGGCCATCCGTTCTCTGTACAAGCGGAGCAGGAGTCTGGTTCGCATTGCCAGCATTAAGTCGGACCTGTTCCCAGTGCATGTTGGACTCCGCCAGGGCTGCCCTCTGTCACCGGTCCTGTTCATAACTTTTATGGACAGGAATTCTAGGCGCAGCCAAGGACCGGAGGGGGTCTGGTTTGGGGAACAGCGGATCTCGTCCCTGCTCTGGCTCCCTCCTGCCAAGACCTACAGCGTGCGCTGGGGCGGTTCGCAGCCGAGTGTGAAGCGGCCGGGATGAGAATCAGCTCCTCCAAATCCGAGGCCATGGTTCTCGACCGGAAAAAGGTGGCTTGTCCCCTTCAGGTTGGAGGAGAGTCCTTGCCTCGTGTGGAGGAGTTCAAGTATCTTGGGGTCCTGTTCACGAGTGAGGGAAGAATGGAGCGGGAGATCGATAGACGGATCGGTGCGGCTGCTGCAATAATGCGGACGCTGCACCGGTCTGTCGTGGTGAAGAGAGAGCTGAGTGAAAAGGCAAAGCTCTCAATTTACCAGTCGGTCTATGTTCCTACCCTCACCTATAGTCATGAAATCTGGATCATGACCGAAAGAACGAGATCCCGGATACAAGTGGCTGAAATGAGCTTTCTCCGCAGTGTGGCTGGGCTCTCCCTTAGAGATAGGGTGAGGAGCTCAGTCATTCGGGAGAGGCTCAGTGTAGAGCCGGTTCTCCTCCACATCGAGAGGAGTCAGTTGAGGTGGCTCGGACATCTTCTTCGGATGCCCCATGGACGCCTCCCTCGGGAGGTGTTCCAGGCACGTCCAACCGGGAGGAGGCCCAGGGGACGACCCAGTACACGCTGGAGAGACTATGTCTCTCGGCTGGCCTGGGAGCGCCTAGGGCTCCCCCCAACAGAGCTGGAGGAGGTGTCTGCGGAGAGGGAAGTCTGGGAGTCTCTGCTTAGTCTGCTGCCCCCGCGACCCGGTTCCGGATAAAGCGGGAGACGACGAGTACGAGTACTTTTTACTTTGATACTTTAAGTAGTTTTTGGAGCTCATACTTTTTCACTTTTACTTGAGGAAAGAGGTCAAGTTGATACTTCAAGTTTTACCAGAGTGTTTTTAAACTGCAGTATCTATACTTCTACTTAAGTAACAAATGTGTGAACTTTTGACACCCCTGGTCCCTGCAGGTTCTACAACCATCTGAGGAACCTGCTGAAAGACCCGCGCCATGACTGCATCCTGTTTGCCAACGAGTTCCAGACATACTCCCACTGCCCCAGAGAGAAAGGCGAGAGCCAGGAGACGTGGCAGACCAGGTGAGTCCTCCCAGGAGATCCGGAACCTACAGCTCAGTTCTCCTCGTTTAAGAGAATCACAGTCGGAGTTAAAAGCGAAATGAGACGCGATAAGGAGGTTCTTATGAAGGATCGTGTGTGTTCCGTAGGTGCGTTTACGCCGCCGCCGTCTGGTTCTACAACCACCTGGCTGGAGCCATGAAAGTGGTGATGATCACGGAGGACCGAGACGCCGGGGCTCGGTTTGGCAGCCTCAACTCCGGAGTGTTTGTCATCAGCGTCCAGGTAGGCGCAGCCCGGGCCACCCTGGCCTGGTTACCTGACCGACTGACCTTTCTTGGGTAGCAAAATAAAATAAGGCTGGGGTCTGTTTTGCTTTCTGGGGACCCTCCTCCAGCGCTTTACTTTTTTTGTCTCTCTCTCTCTCTCTGGACCACCTTTCCTCTTTTACTACATTTGTAGACCAAGTCCATTGCTGCTTATCCTCATTTGCAATACTCGCTAGCTACAATTGAAATAAACCAATCGTCTTTCCTGCCTCACATGCTAATGGTCAGTCCAGTTATGGGCACAGAAGATGTTTGGTCGTCGTAGCAACCAGAAGGCTTGCACTCCTAAAAAATCTCTGGTTTGTTCTTCAGGACTATTTGCAGAACTTCTGGCCAGACCTGCAGGAGGCCCATGAGGTCTACAGGTACATCTCCCTGGTGCTGCAGGAGAAGGAGAGCGAGGATTCCCAGAGGGAGTTCTCGGAACATCTGCCTGCCGAGATTGTGGAGGCTGGGATCAAATCGGGACGGTACCTTCAGGTAAAGACCCACTAGAGACGTTTGTCTGCAGCAGGAACGTTTTACACCTGATCAATCTGGTTTCCATGTTCCCACAGGGTACCCTGAATGTGAACAAATATCGGGCTCAGAGCGAGGCTTTCGTCACTAACGAGGAGTTCTCCAACAAGAGCCCAGGTCCAGAAGCTTCTCTCTGTCGGTAGAACCTTTACCTCCACAGCAGAACCTCCAGCATCATCTCTCCTCTCGTTATTTCTCTGCCTCAGATCTGATCAACGGTGTGTTGGTGTTCGGTTTTAAGAGGCGGAACCGAGCCGTGCACGGCGACCTGGTGGCGGTGGAGCTGTTGCCGAAGAGCAAATGGAGAGGCAGAGGGACAGCTCTGGCTGAGGGGCCGCTGGACGAGAATAGCGGGGAGGACGGCGAGTCCAACCCTTTGCCCACAGGTGGGGAGGCGTTCTGTTTCACCGCCCTTTGGGTCGCTGATCTCTAACGGCGTTTGGACCCGGCAGGTCACATCGTTGGAATCCTGCAGAGAAACTGGAGGGACTACGTGGTGACCTTTCCCCCCAGGGACGGGAACCAGAACCAGAGCAGGGGCTCCCAGCGCATCCTGGCTGTACCCTGGGACCAACGGATCCCCAAGATCAGGATCAGCACCCAGCAGGCGGACGCTCTGCAGGTCTGAGTTCTACCAGGTTCAACAGAACGGAACGTTTCCTACCAGAATGGCAGGCTAGCTTCTGGTTCTTGTTGTTAGGTCCTGGTGTCAGGCCCAGTTTCCTGGTTTTAGTCCTGATTCTGTCCTGCCTCAGTCAGAGGTCAAAGGTCATTCCGGGCTCCTTAGAAATATAGAACTAGAAATGAAGGATGAATCGCTTCCAATTAAACCAACGTTAACATCAGCACTGGTTCTGGTTTTTGGCTGCTTTGGATCAGATTCCATTAAAACCCGTAAACGTCACTGAATATAATCAGAACCAGTTTGACGCTTCTGTAAATGTGACCCAGTCTGGTCCACTCCTCCTGCAGGACCACAGGGTGCTGGTGCGGATCGACTCGTGGCCCAGCAACTCCCTCTATCCCAACGGACACAGCGTGCGGGTTCTGGGTCGGGTTGGAGATATGGAGACAGAGGTCCAGACCATCCTGCTGGAGAACAGCATCCACGTTCCTCCATTTTCTGAAGCACAGGTGAGGAACCGGCAGTACCAGAACCAGTACCTCAGAGCTCTGGGAACCAGACGGGTTTTAGCTCCATTTGAAAGCTTGGCTATGAGTAATCAGACCCTTGTTCTTGCAGCTAAGGGAGATGCCGGCGCAGCCCTGGACCGTGGATCCCGCCGAGGCAGCGGAGCGCCGGGACCTCAGGGACACCCATCTGGTGTTCAGCATCGACCCACGCGGCTGCGAGGATGTGGACGATGCGATGTCGGTGAGGAGCCTCGGCAACGGACTCCTGGAACTGGGGGTCCACATCGCTGACGTCACTCACTTCGTCCGCGAGGGCTCGCTCACGGACCTGGAGGCCCGATCCAGGTGAGTGGCAGCGTCAGATCAGAATTAGAGAACAACCATCTTCATGAAGACAGCGGAACCCAGTAGGTTCTGGTTCCGTTTAATGCAGGTTTAGGTTCTTAAACACGGGAGAGAGGATGGAGGGAACAGACCTAACTCCCTGATGTTTCCCTCTCAGAGCCACCACCTATTACCTGGCAGACCGCCGCTACGACATGCTGCCTGCTGTGCTCAGCGCCGACCTCTGCTCGCTGCTGGGCGGGGTCGACAGGTCAGTGGGTTCTGTGGTTCAGTTCTCTGCCTTTTCTGGTTCCACCAGCAGTCCAACGCTGAACCTCTGCTGTCCAGGTACGCCATGAGCGTCCTGTGGGAGCTGGACGCCCAGAGCCTGGCTGTCATCAAGGTGTGGTTTGGTCGAACCCTGATCCGCTCCTCCTACCAGCTCCACTACGAGCTGGCTCAGGCGCTGCTGAACGGGGAGGAGGTCCCTGTTCCGGAGCTGGCCCAGCTGGACCCCAAGGAGCGGGCCGCCAAGCTGACGGAGCTCACTGCGGCGCTTGAGAAGCTGACGCTGGTGGCCAGACATCTACGGGCTCAGAGGGACCAAGGAGGAGCCCTGGAGCTGGAGGGGTTGGAGGTAGGAGGGCGGCTGTGGTGCTCAGCTTCGAGCTGCTTATTGGTGGAAGCAAACAGGAAGCAGGAACGCTAAGCTCTGATTGGTTTAGGTTTTATTTTCATCTGGGTTTAGTTTCTATTCATTTTTCCTCTGTCAGTAAAAGGAGGTCAGACATGTTTTATTTCTAAGCGTCTCGGGATACAGACAGGGCAACATCTGGACCGCCGCCCGCAGGGGCCAGTTCACTCTAGTGCAACATCTGGAACGCTGCCCGCCAGGGTCGGTTCCCTCTAGAGCAACGCTGCCCGCCAGGGTCGGTTCACTCTAGAGCCGCGGTTCTCAAAGTGTGTGGCGCGACCCACTGGTGGGGAATTGAGACGTGACAGGTGGGGCGCGCCAAGTTCCGGTGTGTGTGTGTGACTATAACGTGTGAGAGAAAACTGTCCTTATAGCTGTATGTTGCCGCTTTTTAGACTAATCAAACCCACAAAGTAATCATTACTAGCCTACATGCAGTCTAATTAAAAGAACATTAGATATGAGAAAAATTTCCCCTGGAACTGAAGTACCAAAATGATGATTGACGTGACGTCGGCATATTATTTGTAACGGAATAAACTTTCGCGCCCCAGTGTTGCCAACTCAGCGACTTTGACGCCATATTTCAGACCCCTCCAGCGACTCTTTTTCAAAAAAGCGACTAGCGACAAATCTAGCGACTTTTGGAGAACATACTCCGTCAGCGCTCCGCCCCGCTGCGCTCCAGACCGCCTGCACAAAGCAAAGCCTACAGCCGCCGCTGTCCCCTCCGCTCCGCTCTGAGTTCCTTGGAGATCGTAGAGGGCATGCGCCAGATGAACCAGGGTTTCCGCGGATCATTAAAAATAATTACAATTCATAATTCTTTTTTTAATCAAGCCCTTAATTGGCACTAAAATTAATTAAATATGTTTATCGTTGCATTTATGATTCTTTAATAAAAATGCTTCTAAAAACAATTTTGTCAGATATATTATATCGCTATTAATTTGCGTGGAACTGTTTATAAAGCCGTATGTTCGGAAAGGAAGCTCGAGGCGGAGAAAAAGCTAGAGAATATATATACGTATATATATGTGTGTGTGTGTGTTTTTACATACATACAGGAGTCATGGAACTGTGCTTACAGCTCCATATTTCATGTACACTAATAACTTGTGTACATGGTTCTTGTTGATGGCATTAAAATCATTTCAAATAGCATTAAAATAGCATTAAATTAGAGTCACTCATTCCTGTATGAACCCTGTGAGCGCTTAATTTAGTATGACATATTAAAAAAATCCCACCATCATCCAGCATATGTTCAGTTTCTGCCCAAATATATATATATATATATATATTTTTTTTTGTAGATTTTTGTAACAGAGATAAGGATAATTCAAAACTGCTTTTTTTTTTATGAACTTGTTCTCTACAACTCAGCATCTCTTTTGATTCATGTAATAAGAAGTTTCTTTTGAATGGATTTGATTAAACTTTAAGTCCCTCGGTATAAAATAAATATTTTAATGGAGATGAGAAATCTGCTTCCTGGTTGGTGAATAACCAATAGTTTGGATCCAATCATTTAAATAAACGGTGTTATTTTTTTTATTTTTTTTATTTTTTAGATATTTATAAGAATTGTGCTATAATTTCTAGTCACCAATCTGTTGCTGCTATATTTTAATTTGACGAACCGGAATTTGTCGAGGTTCTTTTTCCTGTTTGGTGCGATTGCAATTGCGGATCTTGACCTGGCCGGACCGGAGCGGAGCAAAAAATAGCTCGGCTCCGTAATTTGTCGGTGACGGACGGAGAAGACGTACGTGGACGGAGACGTGCGGAGGAGTAGCGGTGGATGTGGAACAGCTCTCATTGATTTCCATGAAAGACAAGCGCTCCGCACGACGTACGTCAGCGGGGCGGAGCGGAGCGGAGCGCTGACGGAGTATGTGGAATCTGGGGGTTACGGGAAAGCACGTATCGTTCCTTTTCTTGTCCTGCTGCCGTGGGGCGCCTCCTCCCTCCCAACCCCGTTCTCCCCCACTATGTGTGCTGTGTGCATTCTTCTTCCCTTTGCCACATCATATCTCTGTGAGATGGGCTTTTCAGCTGCTGCTTCACTGAAAACAAAGCATGACTTGAGAGTGGCAGTATCAAGCCTGCAACCCCGTTTTGAGAAACTGTGCAATGCAAAACAGGCTCATTGAAGCCACTAATGCAGGGATAAATAGACCTGTATTGCCAGATGGATTTCACTTATTTTCTTTTATTAACAGATTGCAGAGTGGCACATTAATTTTTTCTATCTTTGAGCTTGATACAAATTTTGACACAGCTGCATTTTTATTTTCTTTATTTTTGAGCTTGCTGTTATTTGATGTAGATAGTTTGTATTTAGATACTACTTGTTACTTCAATAAAATTGGAACATTTTAAGATTGTTTCATATTTCATTAGCATTGTGTTGGGGCGATGGGGACAGGCGGGGCTTGAAAATTCCCCCTTGTCCAAAGTGGGGAATGACAGAAAAAGTTTGAGAACCACTGCTCTAGAGCAACATCTGGACCGCCGCCTGTCGGGGCCGGTTCACTCTAGAGCAACATCTGCAACGCTGCCCGCTGGGGCCGGTTCACTCTAGAGCAACATCTGCAACGCTGCCCGCTGGGGCCGGTTCACTCTAGAGCAACATCTGGAACACTGCCCGCCAGGGTCGGTTCACTCTAGAGCAGTGGTCTCCAACCCTGGTCCTCAAGATCTACTGTCCTACAGATTTTAGATGCATCCCTGCTTCAACACAGCTGAATCAAATGAATGGCTTGAAAAGGTAATCAATCATTTTATTCAGCTGTGTTGAAGCAGGGATGCATCTAAAATCTGTCGGACAGTAGATCTTGAGGACCAGGGTTGGAGACCACTGCTCTAGAGCAACATCTGGACCGCCGCCCGCCGGTTCACTCTAGAGCAACATCTGGAATGCTGCCCGCCGGGGCCGGTTTACTCTAGAGCAGGCATCCCCAAACTCGGTCCTCAAGGCCCCCTTTCCTGCAGGTTTTACAGGTTTCCCTGCTTTAGCACAGCTGATTATAACGATTACAGTAGACCAAAAGCCTGTTAATCAGCTTTCAATTAAAATCAGCCGTGCTGGAGCAAGGAAACCTCTAAAACCTGCAGGACAGGGGGCCTTGAGGACTGAGTTTGGGGATGCCTGCTCTAGAGCAACATCTGGAACGCTGCCCACCAGGGTCGATTTGGTCAAGACCTGCAGACGTTAGATGTTGTCTAAAAGCTTCTGCTACATTTTCAAAATCTCTTTTGATTTTTTAAATGTGCATTTAGTACAGAAACAAGATTTGATTTTTTTTTATGTCTTTGATCACAGAGGAATGTTTCCCGTTTTTCCCACAGCGTTCCAGATGTTGCTTCCCACTGAATGTCCCCCCCTCCCCCACAGGTCCGGGCCCAGCTGGATGCAGAGAAGAACATCACGGCACTGGTTCCCAAGCAGCCCCTGGAGGTCCATGAGACCGTGGCAGAGTGCATGATCTATGCCAACCACTGGGTGGCGCGTAAGATCCAGGAAGCTTTTCCCTGCCGGGCGCTGCTGAGGCGCCACCCTCCGCCACGACAGGAGTTTTTCGATCTACTGGTGGAAACGGCCAAGGCCAGGGGGTTCTGCATGGACACCAGGTGGGTTCTGCCCCACTCTACCTTCACATCTGAACCCAGAACCGGCCTAAGGCTGGACTCTGCTTATTATAACTCTGGTTTTTCTCCTGCAGTACCAACAAAGCCTTAGCCGACTCTCTGGACCAAGCCGTTGACCCAGAGGACCCGCTGGTGAACAGGCTCCTAAGAATGATGGCCACCCAGGCCATGTCCCAGGCACTGTACTTCTCCACCGGCAGCCAGCCAGATCACCAGTTCTACCATTACGGTAAACCAGTTCCAGTAAGGGTTCCCCTCGTGTTCCGCTCCTCCTGACCGGTTCCTTTCTGCACCGCAGGTCTGGCTCTTGACCGCTATACGCACTTCACCTCCCCGATCCGCCGGTATGCCGACATAGTGGTCCACCGCCTCCTGACCGCCGCCCTTCAGGTGGAGCAGGAGGCGGAGCCTGCCACGAGGCTGGAGGGGAACAAAGACCTTGAGGAGCTGTCTGAGCACATCAACACAAGAAACCGGGTGAGAACTTGCGACTGGATCCACGGCTCCACTGTTCTGCCTTCTCTAAATGTTCTGTGTGGCGCCCACAGGCGGCCAAGCAAGCCCAGACCCAGTCCGTCGCATTGTTTCAGTACCTCTTCTTCAAAGAACGGGATCCTCAGACCGACCCGCGCTGCGTGGCTGACAGCATCATATACACCATCAGAGACAATGGTGTCCTGGTCTTAGTTCCAGAGTAAGCAACCAGCATGAGAGATCCTCTCTGTTCAGCCTTCAGGTTCTGTCAGGCCAGGAACTGGTTCTGAGCGGCTGCGCTGTTTGCAGGTACGGCGTGAAGGGCCCGGTCTACTTGAAGACCAAAACAGGCCAGGTGGTGACAGCAGGCCCAGACGGTACCTGCGAGTGGCAAAGCGGCACTGTGCAGCGTCACCCAGACCACATCGTCACCACGTGTGGCTGCGGCAGCACCACCTTCAGGCTGTTTGATCACATCACGGTGAGTGGAAACCATCCAAGCCCAGTCGTTAGTCACACCGTTAAACAGTCGGATAGAAGATAAAGTCCTTTCCCAGACTGGTTCGGCCCGTTTGGACACAGATCGGGTCCAAAGTCTAGAATAGAACATTTCCAATGTTCCAGCTGTAAATTAAGGACCAATTATTGGAAAGATGCAATATTTGAAAGTAGAACCCGAGCTGTGCCTGCAGTTCCCTGCTGAAGGCACCAGGGGGCTCCTATGGTTTGCTGATTACCCAAAAAAAGTGAAGCCGCCTTCCGCCATGCTCACTCAGGTTGTGGCTGATGGACCTACAGTTACTGGACCCCAACATTTTTAATAGGGTTTTGTATTTTCCAAAAATCAGCTAAACACATATTTATTAAAGGGTTCCTACAGCATAAGGCAAGTTAAATTCAAGACTTTTTAATGCCACTTGAAATAAAAATTTAAGACCAAATTCACAAGAAACACAAGAAAAACCTGCTTGCGACAACTTAACCCAAAGGTTTATTTTAACCACTGCACTAATGTTTAGATTTTGAAAAGCTTCCCATACAGGAAGAAAGCTAAAAACACACAAATGACAGATATATTTTAACAATTATTTAACTGAATTCACAAACTTTGTTTTAGCAGGGAACAAAACAAATCAGTTTTAAAGCCCCAACATAACCAGTGCTAAGTCTTTTTTGCAGCTATTTTTCTTTGTATGGTTTTCTTAGTATGTTTGATTTGGTGATAAGTGGAGGCGTTGCAGAGACAAGGGTGGAACTAAACTGAGAAATACCGGCTGTTTCTCAGTAACTCCATTTTGACGCTTTGTGTTTCGTGCTTCGCATGTGCGACTTCACTGCCTTAATTTCCATCGTTCTGAGCTTGAATCGCTTCTTGCGCAAAATCCACTGAGCCTCATGTATGTTCCCTGGTTTTAGCCATGGAGAAAACTCTTGGCTGGAGACAATTTTCGTTACATTTACACTTGCTCATATTTTCCAGACAAAAAGTAAATGGTGCATCTCCCAAATGTCCCGGCCGCAACAACGCTTTTATTGGTTCCGCTATCGGGACGGAACCAATAATGGCGAGCTGTAATTTTTTCTTTTAATAAAAAAAAAAAAAAAAAGGTAAATTTTAATGTTTTATTTAGATTACAAAATAAATCAAAATAAAAATAATCCTATTTATGATGTTTTAAAAATTAAGACCTATGAAAGACTGATTTAAGACATTTTAATACCAATTAAGGCCTTAATTTTATTTTGAAGAATTCAATGCCTTTTAAGACTTTTCAAGGACCCGCGGGAACCCTGTATTAAATTTTTTCCTAGTTGAGAACACACAAATACCACAATACACTGATATTTTTGATTTATAGGTACTTAGACAAATGCCTTTTAGTGCATTATTTATAAAGGGCTCAAAAACATATGTAAAAAAAAAAAAAGAAAAACGAATAACAGCCGATTCCCAACGCCAACACATTTCAGCACTGCTGTATTTTAAGGAAATGAAAATGTTCTGAAAGCTATACAAAATTAAATTTCAATAAAAGTCGTCTAAGTCAGCAATATATCATGGATCCGATCCAGAATAATATGGATGGTTTCCCTTTAAGCTGCATCAGTGATGATCCTATTTCACAAGCAGTAAAAACAAATTTAGAAATTTGTCCCATATATCGTCAGCAGCCTAACTCTATGTATGAAGATTATATTTAAAAAATAATTTATCCAATTTTTACTCTTATTTGTACTTTATTTCTTGTAGGTTTCTTATATTTAAATTATTCACTTTTCCAGATTCTGAGACTTTGACCCAATTTGAATATAAAAATGAAAGTATAATTTTGGGATATTTCTGCACTGATCGAGTTTTAAAGATGAGCCTGGAAGCTCTGAAAACCTTCCGATCTGATCCGGGTCGGTACCGCTCCAAAGTGGGCTTAATTCTGCTCCATCTGAAGTGTTGGACCACCCAGAACTCAGGGATCTTTTTGTCCCGTCCTCAGGTCCGGATCTCTGTCCTACCCTCCAACTGCCACGCCGACACCCTGAAACTGGAGGTCATCAGCAACAAGCCGCATCGCAGTTCGGCGCCGCAGCGGCCCGATTCGCAGGGACGCAGCCAGCTGGTCCAGGAGGTGGTGCGGCTCGCCGAGGAGGCGCAGGAGAAGGCAGCGCAGCGACCCAAACTCTCCAAGTGGGAGCGGGAGTTCCAGCAGAGCAGAGCTCCTAACCTGTACTCCGTCCTGGAGGAGATCCGGGAGCTGGCTCTGATGGACCCGGACACAGCCTCCCGGTTCTGTGCCAGCACAGCTTAGAGGAGCCCAGCTGCTGCAGAACAGTTCTGTTCTCTGATGAAGAATCGGTTTCGCCGCAGAAAAACCAACTGACACCGGATCTCAGAACCGTTTTTAGCTTATTTATTGGGGTCAAAATGTTGAAATAAGACCAGCTGAAAAATCCAGAACCTTCAGAAACAGGAACAAACACTGATGCTGACCCGGTTCCATTAAAACTAACTGTTTATTATGTTTCATATTAAAATGAATAAACACAGCGCCGGCCCGGCAGGTTATTTCTGGAACAGATTTACGGTTCTGCTTAGAAAGTTTCAACCTGTTTGGTTCTAAATGAATGCACTGAAACCAGAACTCTGCTCATTTCAAACATCAGAAGCGTTTCAGCTTCCAGCTCAGGGAACAGGAAGGTAGATGCAGGGGGTTTGGACCTGCATGGTTCTGATCATTTAAAGGCAGCCCAGGAAATGGGTCGCTCTCCTCTGGGTTTATTCCTGGAGGTCCATAACGTCTTTCTCGCCCTCCTCAAACTGCAGGAGGTTCTGCTGGGATTTCAGCAGGAAGGTCCGGTTCAGTGTGAATTAGCGTCCGAGTGCTGGATCCAGGTCCGTATCTTGCATCTTTTCATTCTGTTCAGCAGAACCTCTGGTCCCTATCCCACCCTGATCAGACACAGTGGGAACCTGAGCTGGAGTCTCGGACGGAGGCCGGGGTTCTGCCGGAAACTCGGAGGGAGGCCGGGGTTCTGCTGGAGCCTCGGAGGGAGGCCGGGGTTCTGCTGGAGCCTCGGACGGAGGCTGGGGTTCTGCTGGAGCCTCGGTTGGAGGCTGAGGTTCTGCCGGAGCCTCGGACGGAGGCTGAGGTTCTGCCGCAGCCTCGGACGGAGGCTGAGGTTCTGCCGCAGCCTCGGACGGAGGCTGAGGTTCTGCCGGAGCCTCGGACGGAGGCTGGGGTTCTGCCGGAGCCTCGGACGGAGGCTGAGGTTCTGCCGGAGCCTCGGACGGAGGCTGGGGTTCTGCCGGAGCCTCGGACGGAGGCGTCTGACGCTGCTCCTCCTCA
Organism: Cyprinodon tularosa; assembly: GCF_016077235.1. NCBI lineage: Eukaryota > Metazoa > Chordata > Actinopteri > Cyprinodontiformes > Cyprinodontidae > Cyprinodon > Cyprinodon tularosa. The sequence goes on from NW_024039335.1 coordinate 389,991, forward strand.
GTAGAACCACTGAGGAGAGGCGCTTCAGGATGGCTGCTGCTCTCCTTCTCACCCTGGGATGATTCTGCAGAACCTTCAGAAGGTTCTGTGTCTGTAGGAGGAAGAACAGGGTGGTCCAGGTCCTCCATCTTCTTCTCGTCCTCAGCAAAACCATTGTGGACATGCGCTGCAGGAACCGAGCCAGGATCACTTCCTGGTGAGGGCGCTGTAGCAGCCTGGGAATCTGAAGGATCAGAACAAATTCAAACTGTATTTGAAACATTTCCACAGTAAAAAAACGATTTCATTCCTGATTTTAAAGTATTAGAATAAAAGACAGAACCTTAAAGCTCCAAGGTTCTAAAAAAAATCCAATCAGGTCCTGACGAATGCATTCAACAGGAAATTCTTTCATTTCAAGCTATATTTCAAACGGAGGAAGTAAGAAAGGCAGGCGGACATTTTGACAGCAGTAAACAAACGATTCCAGTTTCTTTTCCCAGATTTTCAAGAACTTAGTTAATTTCTAAAATAAAGTAATGCCTGAAGACCAGAGGAGACCCTCAGACGTCCATATGCTTCAGCCGGGCAGTAACGGTTGGAGCGTTTAGCCACCAGTCTGACGAGTTTTATAAAACTACGGCGGCACACCGAACAGCTTCCTTTCTGATGAATACTTCCTGGTTTGATGCCGTCTCTTATTTAGCATTTTAAATGTCCCTTCTGTCTTCCTGGCTTATTTAATCCAAAATTGTTGTATGAAATGGGCTCTAAAATTTATTTGCTTTAGAGCGATCCGCAGTTTAACAGACAGAAACAGCGTTTTGTTGTTTGTAAAACCTGGTAGCTGCTGCTGCTGCCGGGCGAGCCTTCGCTCCAGCGCTCGCTGCCTGTTCAGCTCCATCCGCAGGCGCTGCTCCTCGGTCAGGGAGGGCGGAGTCAGAGCGACGGGGGCCGGAGTGGAGTGGATCGGTTCTGGAGGATTGTTGAAGGGGGTCTGGCTGTAGAACGGGTCTGGATCCTGGAACCCTGGCCCGTCTGTCGGTGGTTCCTCCATTCCTGCAGAATCAAACAGGCAGCAGATTAACATCTCATCTCCTGCCTTTGCTTCCTTCTTCTAATGAAACATCTGTTGTCTGAACGTCTTTTTCCAACCTTTAAAAAGATGCTTTTATCATTTTTCCTGGAAAAGGCAGAACAGACTAACGAGTCAACAGGAACTTAAGGACAAATGAACACCCGTCAAGTTCTGAAAGCTTTAATTTAAGCCTATAGGCAATTGAAAGGATAAAAAAACTGATGATTATCATAAATTATACATCAAAAAACAACTGTAGGATCTAGATCAGGCTTTGGTATAATTTCCTGGGCTGCAACTAAAGATTATTTTAATATGATTATTATTTTAACGAATTATATGAAAAGGTTCCTTAAAGATTTTTTTTTTACAGAATTAAACTAAAATTTTCCACTTGAGATCTGGATAGCGAAATGAAGAAAAAGTTTTTATCTTAATTGTAAAATAGTTATGTATATTTTTTACAATATTTGCATAATTATTGCTCTAATAGAAAATCCCTTTTTTCGTCCCACAATAAAGAATGTGGACCTTAAAAAGTTTATAAAAGAGAAGGAAATACTGCAAAGTGTTTTTACAATATAAAACGGTGCACCTGGGAATAAATAACCAATATACAGCTGTGGACATTTTTACAGTAATGGATATGGATAATTGAAATAGCAGCAACATCATAAATGTGTAAAATGACAGCAGCATGTTATTTAACTGACTAAGATAGAAACTGTGCAAAATCAGCATGAATGGATCAACTGATTGAGGTTGGAGGGAACAGTGAAGGTTATAAAGTCTTCCAGCTGCAGGGAGGAAGGATCTGTGATGACGCTTCCTGGTGCATTTAAGGTGCAGCAGTCTGTCACTGAAGGAGCTCTCCAGTTCAGCAACAGCTTCATGGATGGGGGTTTCTAAGTGAGCTTCTCTGTCAGCTGAAAGTTTTAGACCAGAGGTCACGGATTAGGGGACCGCAGTCCGGATCCGGACCCACATGCTGGCTAATCCAGATCCAACCTGATTTGAAAAATTTCTAAATTACTGCATGTTGTCTGACGACAGTGTCTAATTTCACTTGCGCCACTTCTCCTGTTAATACGGTAAAGCCCTCCGGAGCGTCCGGCACCAGGCTACATGTGATACTAATTATCCAATGAGCTGTCAGTCTGGGCTGCTGCTACTTTTAGACACAGCAGGCAAACCTGTGGCAAGCCGGGCGATGGGAAAGAAGGAGAAGACCATGAGAAAAAGAGAGCAGAGAAAGTGTGGACTGCTGGAAGAACTGCGGTGAACTGGTGAAAGAAAAGTGAAATGCCGTGCTCAAAGATGACCCTGCACATTTAGAGGATGTTTGGCTAAACCTGCTGCTGTGAAGCAGGATTCTCCACCATGAACAGAATTAAAAAAAAAATCTGGATCCAGGCTCAAAATGAGCTCCTTGATATGTGCTTGAGAATGGCTTAGTCTCTGGTTAAACCCAGGTTTAAAGCCTCGCAGGGCAGCCTAAAGCCCACTGCCAACATTAAGACAGAAAAAAGAAAGGAAATAAATGGTCAGTTCAGGTGTTTGATAAAATATGTGAATCAGAAAATTGTCTATATACCAAACTGAACAACTGTTGTTCTCCTTCTTCAAAAAACACTTTTATATTTTAAAATGGAGAAATTTTCAGTTTTTTTTCTATATTTCTTTTTATTTAAAAATTCAATGTATAACATGGATGTATAAAAACCAAATTTTATTTCAGTGTTAAATTCTGTATAAAGTAACAGATTATAATTAAAAATGTCTCCAGACCTTTACTGGTTGACAATTTTCTTTAATTGCTGATTTTTAATTGGTTACCCCTGGCTTAGAGTCTCTGTACTCCAATTAATAATTACTAAATTAGTTGACAATTATTTAATAATTGATTAATCCAACTGTTTCAGACCTGATAATATCAGCAATAAAAGCCAAAACAGGCTTAAACAGCTTGTTTTTAATCTGGAGGATATATGTCTGCCTCAAATTCTGCAGCAGTTTAACCAGAGCTGGAGTTTCAGGCTCTCTGCCCTGATCAGCTTTTCCCCTTAAGGCGCCCGCTGCCTCGCGTCTCTCTTACCCCCTGATTCCATGAAGTCCTCATTGGTCAGGGGCATGTCCAGTCGGATCCGTTTCAGGCAGGTCTGTGATTTAGAGGAAGAGCATTAGAGACGGTTCGGCTGACATTCTGCTCAGAAGAACTCTGCTGCTTCATCTCACCTGAACTTCCTTCTTGCTGCCCAGCTTCTCCACCCTGTCGATAAAGTCTTCAAACTGCAGTTTGGGATACAGCCTATGGGCCCAGTTCTCCATTTTGTGCATCAGCAGCCGCAGGTCCTCGGCCTGAATCAGGGGTCAAACATTGATGATCCATCAGGGCTGCTATAGGAATGAGTAACTCTAATTTAATGCTTTTTAATGCTCTTAGAAATTATTTTTTCCCTTCTCTAGCTTTTTCTCCACCTTGAGCTTCTTTGCCAAGCAAACAGCTTTACAATCAACTGGAAGCAGTTCCCCACAAATATATTGCGATATATCTGACAAAAATAGTTTTTATAAACATATTTTTTTTTCAAATAAAGCATCTTAAATGCAACGATAATCACATTTAATAAATTTCAATCCCAATTAAGGCCTTAATTGGAAGAATAATAATTAAATGATTTTTAATGACCCGCAGAAACCCTGTCCATTTGCCTCTTTATCGTCTTTAAACAGATGTGATGAAGGGGAAATTGCAGCCTTTCAGTTTGAGCATCTGGGAATCTGAATAAAAATGCACTGCTCCTCACCCTCCAGGGGAACAAACATTTATTTGGTTTTACTGAACAATGACGGTAAATAAAACCTGGTTTCTCACCTCGTGTCCTTTGCCTTTGAAGCGGACGTTGTCAAACAAAGTGCGTAGAGCCGGCAGCCCTCTATCTGAAATCAACCTGAGAGGAAATAGCATCAAACATGAGCGACTGGATGAATCAGGCAGTGGGAGAGGAGACCGACCCCAGCGTCCTGTACAGATACCTCTGGGAGTCCAGCTTCGGCTGCGGCCTCTTCACCACCTTCCTTTTAGCAGCAGGAACGTCAGCCAGCTTGGACACCTCGCCTTCCTCTGCTGCATCAGACAACAACCAAACGTTTATCTCATCTGATATTTTCAGACATGAAGTGACTTCAGATGAAGGAATATTCCTGACCGTCTCCAAAAGGATCTTCCAGGCTCTGAGCTCCTCCTCCTCCTCCTCCAGGGGAGTGAGGAGGAGGAAGAGGAGGGAAATCTTCATCCCCCATAGAGTCATGGCTGTGAATGATGCTCATTCTGTCGTCTTCATGGTCACTCATGATGCCTGAATGCAGGGGAACTGAATAAACACAGATTTATGCCTTAGTAAAGCTTCACCATACGCTGAATAGAAATCCTCATGTTTGCAGAATTAATTTCGATGGAAAAATGGGTTCAAGGCAATATGTACCTAATATAATGACCTATAGTGTACAACACAAATCAATCCTATTTCACAGAACGGTTCACATACACTGGAAAAAAAAATCTTTTTTTTCTTAAAACAAGTGTATTTGGTTTTGAATTTAGTCAGCAAAAGAGAGATTTTGCTAATGGAAAAAGACAATTTACACTTAAAATAAGAAAACACAATTGTATTGCATTGTCTTATTTCAGGTGCATTTTATCTAATTATCTTATTTTAACAGTAAAAATACTCATTCCATGGTAAACAATCGCATTTACTTACTCAAATTAAGGATAAATACATTTAATTTAAGACATTTTTACTCATTTCTAGATTGTTTTTCCAGGGTAGTCTTCACCATCATCATAATTCAATAGTGGGGAAAAAAATACAGTCAACTCTTTATAATATGAAGCTGGTGAGAAATTTTCTATTGAAGCTGATTGAATCCTGCAACTAACTTTTCAGCAATGTGCCCACCTGGGGAGCCTGATACCAAACAAACACTGGAAAACTGTGCAGCAGAAAATCACTGCTAATATCAATAACGCCCAAGTTAGGAGAAAATGTTCATCCTAAGTAGATTACTTGGTTTTATGAGTAATTTTATAGTCTAAAAGTTTTCATGGCAACTTATCAGCAGCTGAGATGTTTAAATCTTTTCGTCATTTCTACCAAAATAAACAGAATCAGTTCAGAATCCCTTCTCATCTGCAGTACACTCTGTAGACTCTAGAGGGCAGCAACGCGCGGCCCACTATGAGTAAAAAGCAGCGATGAAGGCGGTAAAATCTAAATTAACTAAATCTAATTCCTTTCTCTTAGAACCGGTTATTAGGTTCCGAATATTCGTCTGCTCTCAGATGATGTCAGATTTATAAAATACTCCTTTTTGGCAGTTTAGAAAAACTGACAGTAAGATATAAATGAGTTACGGATGATATTAATTAGCAGAAATAACAACCAGCAGCTGTTGGAGAAAACATGAAACAAATGAAACCCTCAGTCTGCACACAAACAAAGACATATAAATCACTAAAACAACGCTTAAATATACCTGCTGGTGAACTGCAGCGCGAAATCAGACGAACCGCCACTTCTTCTTCTTCTTCTTATGGGATTTTATGGCGGTTGGCAGACTTGTGAATTGTGCATTACCGCCACCAACTGATATGGAGTAAAGCAAGAAAACAGGAAACGATTCACCCCCCCCCCCAAAAAAAAAAAAAAAAAAAAAAAAAAAAACCTGTGTAACTTAAACCAACATACGACGGAGTATTAGGGCCACACATGAAGAGAAAAAATATTTTTGCCATGACGAGATTAAACTCGACATGTCAACTTTAAAGTCGACATGTCGACATTAAACTCAACATTTCGAGAATAAAGTTGAAATGTCATGTTGAGTTTAATCTCTACGTGTCGACTTTAAACTCGCCCTGTCGACTTTAAACTCGCCATTTCGAGAATAAAGTTGATATATCGTGGCGACTTCAATCTCGACATTCCAAAGTTTGGAGAAAAGAGCAACCGCGCTCCACAGCTGCAGTCTGCTTTTTATGAGTGAAGGTAGTCTTTGACGTGCTGCAACTGTATAATCATCACAGGAAGCGGTGGCCTACCAATAATAACGTAACGTCTTTCCCTATGCTTACCCAGGCTCGCAGTTCTGAATTTGAGAACATGTCAGTCATTTCAACTTTATTCTCGAAATGGCGAGTTTAAAGTCGACAGGGCGAGTTTAAAGTCGACATGTCGAGTTTAATCTCGTCATGGCAAAAATATTTTTTCTCTTCATGTGTGGCCCTAATACTCCGTCGTACCAACATAATACTAAATCACATTTGCCCGTATAATTTTAATTTACTCTAGGTCATCTTAACTCTGCCAGTTTCTGATGGTCCCATCGGTCCTCCCATCATACTTCCAACCATCTCCCAGTTCAAATCTTTAATGTCCAGATATTTTTCTGCAGCCTTCACTATTATTTTGATTTTTTCCGTTTTTTTTGTTGTCTGTGCAGTACAATTAATTACTTCTACCATGAAAAGAACAAAATTTGTCTTTTTAACAATAAGTGAGTCTTCATCAATTTTTAGAGATTTCTCTAGAGGTTTGGAATTTGCTGTGTGTTGAACTGTAGGTTTGGGTTTTTCTGACTGAGATGGGATCCTTTTTGCAGCTTCAGCGTAGGTTATTCCGAGCTCAAATTTCATTTTTTTAATTTCCTCAGACCTTTTGCTTGCTTCACAGCCGCGATAGGCAGCAGTATGTTCTCCACCACAATTACAGCATTTTATTTTAGCTTCTTTTCCACATTTTCCGTACTCATGTTCTCCTGCACACCTTCCACACCTCTGTTTCCCTTTACAAACTGCTGCAATGTGACCGAATTTTTGGCATTTGAAACATCTCAATGGTGGAGGATTGTAGATTTTGACATTATAGCTTATGTAACCGATGAATACTTTGCTTGGTAATTGCTCTACTTCGAATTTAATTAGCACAGATTAACTGTCAGATCTTTCTCCGTTTCTTGTTGTTTTTAACCGTTTTACTTCTTTTACTTTTGCACCGCTTATGTTTTCCAGAATCTCTTTTTCAGAAATTTTTAGAGGAACTCCTCCAATGACTCCCCTGCTGATCTTTTTGTTCTCCATTAAGCTGCACTGAACTCTTATCCCGTCAATTTTGTTGATACGTATTGCTTTGCCTTGCTGGGCGCTGTCTCTGCAGTTAATTAGCAGGTCTCCACTGTACAGAATTCTGGCACCTTTGACTTCTCCGACAAGTTTATTGATGGTTTTTGTTAAGTGAACCGGATTCCAGTTTGTAAAAGAGTCTGCCTGATTAACGACTTTGAATATGACTTTGAATTCATTTTGTTGTGCTGTGGAATGTATGGAATGATCATCACTGGATTGTTCTGAACTAGATTCCCCTTGAACTGATCTCTGTTTTTTCCGCTTTTTCTCATTTTTTGATGTTGCTATCTTCCAACCTTCATTGTCACTATTTCCCTCTTCCATCCCACAAGAATCGCTTCCTGTTTCCTCACTACTCACGGCCCAAGACATTTCTCCATAAGCAGCTTCAAAACACGCGCCATGCACCAAACGACCATCCACATGCAATCCTCGACACCTCTTCTTCTTCTTCCCCTCGTCGGTTTATTCACGGTGACGTACAACTTTTTTTCAACCGCCACTTCTTCTTCTTCTTCTTCCTCCGCTACTAACATCCGGTAGCTGCTTTCCTGCCACCTACTGGATGCAAAAAGTTTTACATGTCAGGATATAAAATACCTTTAGATCTATGAAGGACCAACTCTGCCATATTTAAAAATAAATACAGAAATAAATAAATGCTCCATAAATGTATAAGCATACAATTAATTGCCAACAAAAAAGTGAGACATAAATGTATATAACTCTTAATTAGCTTCTTTATTTATTTGCCTTTGTAATATTTACCTTATTTATTTTTCTGTCCTTTATAATCTTCAACTTTATTTTTTAATTACTTATATTTTTAAGTATTTATTTATGTGCATGTTATAATATTTTTGTCTGTTTTATTCTTCCTCTGTATTTTTTACCTTAGTTATTTCTTCGCCGCTGTTTATTTCTCTCTGCCTTTTTACATTTCTCTCTGCCCTTTTTACATTTCTCTATGCATTTCTGTCTCATTATGCAAATGAGGAGGGGGTGTGTCCTAGAGAGTCAACTTCTGCTCGTTGGTTGGCTTGGCGGTCCATCTTCTTAACTCACAGAGCTCAGAGTACTAAGTTAAATGTTCTCTTTTCTGTTGCTGTTGTTCAATAAAAGTACGTTTTAAGATCATTTAAGGCGAGAACCTTATACATTTAAGCATCACCATATGGCCCATTCACAGATTTAATGCGTAATTTAAAAGAAAATGTGACAAACTTGAGAGGACAACCGTGGCAACCAGCGGAGCTCCGAAGCTGACGGCAGCCAGGTCTAACCACAGCCCATCTGCAGCGGCCCTCTCTCGGCATAGCCGTGTGTGAAGCGTGTTGGTTAGCATTTTACTACATCGGTCGAATCTACAGGAGGAGAGTCTGATGTCGAGTCTGAAGTCATTAGAACTTGAGTAGGGACTTTGCCAAACTTTGCCAAATACAACAAAAAATCGCCATCATAGCCTGGCTATAGACCTGGCTGCCGTCAGCTTCGGAGCTCCGCTGGTTGCCCCGGTCCTCTCAAGTTCGTCACATTTTCTTTTAAATTACGCATTAAATCTGTGAATGGGCCATATGGTGATGCTTAAATGTATAAGGTTCTCGCCTCAAATGATCTTAAAACATACTTTAATTGAACAACAGCAACAGAAAAGAGAACATTTAACTTAGTACTCTGAGCTCTGTGAGTTAAGAAGATGGGCCGCCAAGCCAACCAATGAGCAGAAGTTGACTCTCTAGGACACACCCCCTCCTCATTTGCATAATGAGGTAGAAATGCATAGAGAAATGTAAAAAGGGCATAGAGAAATGTAAAAAGGGCATAGAGAAATGTAAAAAGGGCAGACAGAAATGTAAAAAGGGCAGAGAGAAATGTAAAAAGGGCATAGAGAAATGTAAAAAGGGCAGAGAGAAATGTAAAAAGGGCAGACAGAAATGTAAAAAGGGCATAGAGAAATGTAAAAAGGGCAGACAGAAATGTAAAAAGGGCAGAGAGAAATGTAAAAAGGGCATAGAGAAATGTAAAAAGGGCATAGAGAAATGTAAAAAGGGCATAGAGAAATGTAAAAAAGGCAGACAGAAATGTAAAAAGGGCAGAGAGAAATGTAAAAAGGGCAGAGAGAAATGTAAAAAGGGCATAGAGAAATGTAAAAAAGGCAGAGAGAAATAAACAGCGGCGAAGAAATAACTAAGGTAAAAAAATACAAAGGAAGAATAAAACAGACAAAAATATTATAACATGCACATAAATAAATACTTAAAAATATAAGTAATTAAAAAATAAAGTTGAAGATTATAAAGGAAAGAAAAATAAATAAGGTAAATATTACAAAGGCAAATAAATAAAGAAGCTAATTAAGAGTTATATACATTTATGTCTCACTTTTTTGTTGGCAATTAATTGTATGCTTATACATTTATTGAGCATTTATTTATTTCTGTATTTATTTTTAAATATGGCAGAGTTGGTCCTTCATATAGATCCACCAAGCTTTTAAAATAAGCTCTTAGTCTTTCCTGTTTGTATTTTATAATTAGACAAAGATGAAAACTAAACGGAAACGATGATTGTTAGGATAATTATCATTGATGACATGTGAATTTATTACACCTTTATATTAGCTGCCTGTTGCCTGTCAGAACTGATGTTTTCCACAATAGTTTATCTAATTAAGACAGTTCCCCCTGTCCAGATATGTAGAGTTATAATCTTCATTCTGTACGTGGTAAAGATTTGGGAATGGAATGAGAGCGGCGTCCTTCAGCTAAGAACAAGATTTTTAACTCGCAACCTCCAAACACTTGGATTGGCCTGCTGCAGGTAGACACAGACTCTCTGATGTCCTAATCAATGATTGGGATCCAGTCCTGTTATCAACGATGTCAGTCAAGTCAGTCAGGACCTATTATTTTTCAAACATTTACATAATTTACATTTGCCACCAGAAAGTTAGGACATAACAGAAGGGAAATTTGGATGTACAGAGGGCTATGAAAGCAATTATCTCAGTGGAGCAAATAAATCTTGTGTTTCTAAGAATGTGCACATGTAGTTTAAAAAGGATCCTAAAAGCATTTGTTCTGCGCTGAAGGACACCGCTCTCATTCCATTCCCTAATTAGATAAACTACTGTGGAAAACATCAGTTCTGACACGCAACAGGCAGCTAATATCAAGGTGTAATAAACTCACACATCAGTGATAATTTTCCTAACATGATAATACACAAAAAAGTAAGTAGATCTTTATTGTTATATGAATTAAAGGTGAAGATGATCAGACTCTAACCTTCCTGGTCTTCCTGCACCAGAGGAAAACATTCACTTTGTGTAAAAAACAAAAAGGTTATAATGAAACATAAACTTAGAAAAGATAATTTTTTTGCTTTATATAATTAACTTCTCCTTCAGATTTATTGTTTTAAACCTTTTTTTCTTTTTAAAAAAAGACAAAAGCCAATATATAAACTATAACTAAATCCATATAACACAGAGTAAAAAATGAATTTTGAAGCTTCTGGTTTTGGTTCCATCTGTTCTTTCTGTTTTTTTAGGCCCAAACATCAAAAACATCAAATAACTAAAAGATGTTTGACTGTGAGTAAATGTTCAGTCAGGTTTAATCCTCAGTGATCGACACAGTTGAGCTCATTCTTTTCCAAAACCTCAAGAAGTTCATTAAGTGATGAATAATCAGACGCCGCTGGTTTTGAAGGTTTATTAACAATCCAAAGGTAAGAGAACAGCAGGACATTTAAAGCCAAAACAGGAGGAACGAAGCTGCTCTGATTGGTTCCTTCAGCTTCAGGGCATCTAAGCTCTGCTGCCGTGGCATCAGACGCGGTGAGGGTTGGTCTCTCAGAGGCGCCGCCGCAGCAGAAACATAAAGAAAACCGCACTGAAGAGGATGCAGAGTGTGCACACAGTGGGAACAACGATCTCTGTCACCATCTCCATGTGGCCGATCAGTGGATCTGCAACGGACCAAACAGAACCTTCAGCTTCTCTTCAGCCAGGAATCAACGACTTCCTCACTTGAGCTCCATCAGAGCAGAAAAACATCCCCACCTGGATAAACGACTAACATGTCAGAAGAAGTTGGAATAAATAAACATAAACCTGATGACAGTCAGGACTTTGAGACTATGAAAAATCAGCCGAGGTCTAAAGGCTGAGAACTTCTGATCTTCCAGTTTAAGAGAGCATCTGGATCACAGAGAAGAGAACTGAATAAACTGAGGTCTGGACCCGGAGTTCTGGACAGGACCGAAATAGGAGAATAAAAGAGCCGATTTGGGATTTTAGCAGAGCTACGTTTCATTGATCTTCTGCTGAGTACAGAAATAAAAACAGAACTCTGAAGGTTACCTTCCTAAAGCTCTTCCCTGGATTAAGAAATCACTGTGACTTAAAATATATATAAACAAGAACATTGAAGGTCAGAGCGGAACAGAACCTTAAAGGTGTTTATTCCACAGGACATTACAGCAACTGATTAATTAAGCATTTTAGGGATTTTTTTATGATACACTAATAGAAAGAAGTAAATCGCTGATAACAAAAATAATCCTTACTTTTCACACGTATCACGAATAAATTCAGCCCCTTTACTCAGATGCTCCTAAATACAACTTCTTTTAATAAGCAATTAGCAGCTGTTCTGATTCTGACCTCATGGGTTCATTAGAGGAGAACTGAGATGGAGACCAATTAACCCAGCATATGGATCAGAGAGGAAGTTCTGGTTCAGTTTAAAGCAGGGTTGGTTATGGAACAATCTTGGAAGCTTTGAACATCTCCCAGAAGTCTGATCCATCCACAGGGATCACTCACCTACGGGCCAACCAAGCCTTAGAGGGAAAGGTTAGAGGAGGAGGAGAGCAACAGAGGACCGGGGTGACTGTAGAGGAGCTGCAGAGAGCAAAGGCTCAGGTTGGAGAAACTGTCAACTAACCTGGTCTTTAAGAGAGAGAGAGACAGACCTCCTGTGGGTCGAAGCAGGCCCTTCTAGATGCCTTCATTTAATCCATCAGGACCATTAAACAGAGTCCAAAACCTGCTCCTAAGCTTTTCCAGGATCGACTAGATAGCTGTTTTTGGAGCAGATTCCTGTGCCCTCCTGATCTATCTGAGATGTTCTTCAGGCCGTCGGAGGAACAAATGAGACAAAGCGTGTTCCTGCAACTCCTTCAGAGCTTCCTCATACTGACCTGCAGCCAGCAGCTGGTTACTGGAGGAGCAGGTCTCCACAGCTTTCCTCTTCCAGCTCTCCACCTGCGGAGACCCAACAGATCAGAGCCCAGCAGAGACTGGTTTTAAAGCTAAACCCTCCTGTTGGGGTTTACCTCTCTCTGGTTGGGAAAGCCGTTGGAGCTGACGAGGCGCTTATAGAACTGGACTGAAGCCTTTGGGTAACGTGGTTTGTTTTTGTTCCTGAAGTCCACAAAGTAGAGGCCGAACCGTTCTGAGAAGCCTTCATCCCACTCAAAGCTGTCCAGGAGAGACCAGGCGGTGTATCCCTTCACGTTCACACCGTCCTTTACGGCTGGGTCCAAACAGAGACAGAGGTTTAACCAATCAGCTTCCTAGTCCACAGCAGGACTCTCAGGGGGAAAAAAAACATTCACCTTTCAGCATTTCGTTGATGTATTCTCTGAAGTACTGCATCCTCCACTCATCACACAGGTTGGTACAGAGCATTTTCTCCGAGACACCGTTCTCCGTCACGTAGATCATCGGGTTTCCATACTGGCTCTGTTGGTGGGATCACACATTAGATTCAGGAGGTTAGTTCTGCTTGGACAGAACCTCGGAACCCGCTGAGCAGGACTCCCTTCAAACAAACAAATAGCCTTTCCTGGAATTCTATAGGTGGGTTTTTATCAACAGTTCTCAAGATAAGCGGAAGTTCTGTAAGATTTTTAACTAAAAATATTGCTTGGAAAAAACATCCAATTGGAACCTGAGAGGTGAATCATTAACAGCTCCATTAAGGATAGTTTGGGCTTTAAATCCTTTTTTCTCTCCATCAAACTCTTTTCATTGGGATTTTTCTTTAGAATGTGAAAAAGAAATCATCATTATGCCTCATCCAAAATACTCAGGTTATCCTGAGCCATCTCTATAGTTATGCTGCTGTAGGCTTAGACTGCTGGAGGACATAGGGACCTCTAATGTTCTGCTCTCTCTGCTTTTTCTCATAGTAGCTTCATCTGGTCTGTTCCTTTTTGGCTGTGACTCCATCCTGGAGAGAAATATCAGCTGTGCTGCTTCATCAACACCTTTGTTTATAGATGTTGGAGCTTAGCCTGTTTTTCAGTGTAGTCCTGTTTCTCTGACAGTAAATAACTGGATGTGCTCTCTTCATCCTCTGACATGGTAGCTGGCTCGAGGCTCGTCTGCCTGGCTGTGTGTTTCCTGGACGGGTCTGCCTGTGGAGCTGGTTGACAGTTGCCTTTTGTATCTCTGCTTCTTTTTCTATGTCTGACCTAGACTTAGACTTCGTCTGATTCCCCAGTTGGTCTCAGCAGATGGCCGCTCACACTGAGCCTGGCTCTGGTTCTGCCGGAGGTTTCTTCCTGTTCAAAGGGAGTTTTCCTCTCCACTGTCACTACAAGCATTCTTTGTGCGAGAGATTACTGAAGGGTCAATGAGTTGATGCAATCAGCTGGTTTTCCTTAGATAGAAAACTTTGAACCAATCTGACTGGATGATCTGGTTGAATTGTCTCTGTAAAGTGACCTGGGATAAAATGATGTGAATCAGTGCTATAGAAATAAACTGAATTGAATGGAATTTGCAGTGGTTTAACAAAGTCTTATTTATCATGGTAATGCATGAAGAAAGAAGGTCCAAAGAGGAAATGTTTGGGGTTTAAGGATAGCTAAATAAAATAATAGTGTCACGATTTGGTGGTGTTGGTTAGAGGACCCAAATGCAGAGATGAGTTGGTTGAGATGAATTAAGTGATTTAATAGGTAAACAGGCTCTGAGGCAGGAGTCAAAAATCCAACAAAAATATCTTAAGAACCAGAATCTAAGAGACATCAGGGAAAAAGCAAAAACTTAGAACCAGGAAGAGACAAGGAAGGACGACAGAGAACTGACCAGAGGTTTGATGAGATGTAAGACGAGGATCCAGCAAACAAGAACTGAAGAGGGAGGGCTTTTAAAGGGGACAGAGACAAAGAGAGAGCTAACGAGGAAATTGGCAACAGGTTCTGGCAGGACAGAGAAAACAGCAAGGGAGGACAGAGCAGAACACAGAGCTAGGGATAGAGGACACAAGAGGGCAGCAGAGGACAACAAATGGAAAACCTAGAGGACAGGAACTAACAAGAAAACAACAAAATAATAATTAGACACTAAAACAAGGAGCAAAGTAAGACTGAATACTCTAAATAAACATAACAAAACCAAGACTGTGACAAATAGACATACATTCAATGTTTAAGATGAAATAAAAGATCAGACTTTGGATAGTAGAATGTGGATCTAATGAGCACATATAGATTAAAACCTTCTGAAGATGTGAAGAGAGTTCTGATTTAATTGGTTTACCTTTATAAAGTTTAACGTGCGGCGGAACCCCCAGGGAACCGAGTAGAGCCACTCAGAACCAGGGTCAGGCCACTGTGGGTCCACCAGCTCTGCAAGGTCTCGATCTGCAAAATAACTGTCCCCAAAGCTCGACGGGTAGTTCTTCTGGGTGATGTAGCGGGTGGTGTAATGTCCAAGGCCCAGAAAGTCCACAGTTCCTCGGATGTAACTCTTCTCCTGAGGTGAGAAAACAGGCAGCCGCGACGCTCCCAGACCTTGTTGACCACTTTTTCTGCCTAAAATACCAGAGTTAAGGAATCATCAGCAGACTGAGATCATACTCGTAGAAGGTAAACAGTGTACAAACCGCTTCTGATCCTGACAGCGAGTTATTGCAGAAATCTTTAAACAGTTTCTCAATACTTTTTTCTTGCTGTCTAGAGGTGTACGAATTTTAGATTGGTGTTGTCTATTATTTCGTTTTAGTCCTTTATCCTCCTACATCAGGGGGCATCCTGATCAGAGAACCACCTTGTTAGGAATCCAGTCTGTGTGGGTTGTGTTGTTGTGTTTTTCCCCCTGCACCACCAGGTGGCGCCCTGTTCTCGTTGGTCCTCCCACACACCTGCAGCTGGTTGGCTCATTATTGAGGACTTCTTAAGCGGTGGACTGCCACTACTTCGTCGCGAGAGTGTTTTGGGTACTGTAGCCAAGCTGAGTTTTGCTGAGTCTGAGTTTTTTGTTTCTCCGAGCCTAACCTGATTTTTGTCTTTGCCTTTCAGCAGGAAGTTATCCTGAATTCTGGATGTTTGGCCTTCTCCCCCTGGAAGGATAGTTTGTGCTTCACACTGAACATGGGATTCATCACCACACATCCCGTTCAAGTTCTCCAGGAAATAAGTGGCAGTCCGCCCCATTGCTCCTCAGGAACCAACCAAACAAAGACCTGTCAGCCCTCCAACGAGCCACTCAATTTCTGGATAAACCCGCACTGACCGGATTCAGGGAAGAACCTTTCTCCGCAGTTGTGAGTCCCGTTATCTCTGAGTTTGCAAGTCGTCGTTCAAAGTTCCCACGGACCCTGAACTATCCTCAGTGAACTTCCCTTCTCACTTCCAGTTCCGGTTCACCAGCTCTCTGAGTTTCCCCGAATCCAACCCTTTGAACTCCTCAATAAACCTGTTAAACCTTTCTCGGGTTTCTCTGAGTGGTTTTCTGTATGTGGGTCAGATCTCTTAAGTACATCTTGACACACCTCAGCAGACTCTTGGGTACGGAGGAGCAGCAGCTCTACTCCAGGCTCCCGTACCGTCATCCCTCCAGTCTCTATGTAAGGAGATACAATTGCTTTAATGACCATGTGATTTATGAGAGCCCCTTAAACTTGAACATACCAATGTATTCCTTCATGACTTGTGGGTAGTCTCCATGGAAGAGCGGTGTGGCGAACCAGCCCAGGTAGAAGTGAATGTACCTTTCTGCAGCTTCAATGTCCCTTTGGTTGGACACGTCCACTGGTTCTCCCCAGTCAGCAGTCAGGGAGATCCCAATCAGACCTGGACCCAGTTGGAAAAGTTTGATATTGAGCGGAACTGCAAGAATGAAACGACTGAACAAGTTTTCTCCATCACCTTTTTGTTTGCTTCTCCACTTCATGTCATACGTGTGCCAGACCTTAGCGTGGGCCTGAAATGGAGACAAGAATCAACGGGAAGTCTTTTCCCAGGTATAACATTGAAAGACAAAATAGTAAAGATGTATTTTTCATAATCATCACATCTGTGAAATAGCTGTGTTTATCCGTCCCCTATGCGGCGTCTACAGGCTCTAAATCACTGATATCATGGAAAAATGTGTGCAGTAAAATACCAGACGTGTTTATATTAAGCGATTAAAGTTATTAGGTTGTCAAGTTATATCTCAATTTATAAGGGTCAAGTTCTTTCAAGTCTATCTTCACTGAGAGCCAATCAAGTCTAAAGTCTTGAAGCGGGAAGTTTACATTAAATCTCAAGTCATTTTTTTATGGTAATGACAGAGTCAGCAGCTGTTGTCTTCATGGCACTGAGTTGGATTTGGGGGATTTTCAATTTATAAAAAAATTGGAAATCATTTTCTGAATCTGCAATTAAAATATTTGCTGTCTAACCGAGTCCAGATTCCAAGTCTTTAGGTGACTTGGAGTCTACGGCCAGTGTGTTGTCTTTTACTGTGATTAATCCATTTGACTATAGTCTGACTAAAACTCTTGTAACTGTTTGTTTAAAACCTCAATAAGGGATCATTTTATTAGCAGAACTTTTCTCTAATTGCTCACATGTTGGATATAAACCAGGTCTCCATACAAGCGGCTGGGATGGGCTGTTTGTGGAGTTATCTGGAGGGAGCTCAAAGATGCCCTGGTACCCTACCTCTAACTCATCAGGATTCTTTCAGGATTACCATTACAATCAAAACTCTTTTTCTAAGATCTGTTATATTGTAAAAAAAAAAAAAATTCTGTTGAAAGCTTGAAAACATAATAAAATTTTCGTTTAGTTGCTTCCTATCTAAGGGAGGTTGTTTAGACAGCTTCTGTAGCCAGGTGTTGAGGTGTTCAGCTTTGGACTGAACCTCAGCCAGACTTACCTTGATGATGTTATGGGCTGCTTTGTAAGCCCCACTTCCCCTTAGCTTCATTCCTGGAGCATGCTCTCCCGTTTCGTATCCTTCTACAGAAATTGACTTAAACAAACAAGAGAACAAAACCCTCACCAAGCGCTTCACAGGTCAAACGTTCTATCTGTCAGTGAATGCATCATTACTAATCCCTCTGACTCACCCAGGGGTTGTTGAAGGTGATCCAGTGCTTCACGCGGTTTCCAAACCTTTCGAAACACAGATTGGCGAAGTCGTTAAAGTAACCGACCATGCTCCCGTTCTGCCAGCCGCCATATTTCTCCTGCAGCACCTGTGGGAATGTGGTGGAGAGCCACATCATTTATCCATCCAACAATCATCCATCCATCCATCCATCCATCCATCCATCCATCCATCATCATCCATCCTTCCTTCCATCCATTCATCCATCATCATCCATCCATCCATCCATCCATCCATCCATCCATCCATCCATCCATCCATCCATCCATCATCATCCATCCTTCCTTCCATCCATTCATCCATCATCATCCATCCATCCATCCATCCATCCATCCATCCATCCATCCATCCATCCATCATCATCCATAATCCATCCATCCACCCATCCATCCATCATCATCCATAATCCATCCA
Source organism: Cyprinodon tularosa (assembly GCF_016077235.1). NCBI lineage: Eukaryota > Metazoa > Chordata > Actinopteri > Cyprinodontiformes > Cyprinodontidae > Cyprinodon > Cyprinodon tularosa. Next base: position 408,048 of record NW_024039335.1, read on the forward strand.
TCCATCATCATCATCATGCATCACCCATCCATCCATCATCATCCATCATCAATTCAATCATCCATCCATCCATCTATCCATCCATCCATCCATCCATCCATCCATCCATCCATCCATCCATCCATCCATCCATCCATCCATCCATCCATCCATCCATCCATCATCGGATCTGCAGGAAGAACTGACCTGAGGTAAATCCCAGTGATACAGAGTGACCACAGGTGTGATCTTATTATCCAGCAGCATGTCGATCAGGTCGTTATAATATCTAATTCCTTTCTCATTAATGTGCTCACCTGCAGGATTTACCAAGAAAATCATGTCACCATCTTCATTCAGCAGTAGACGGCTTACTGTTTTATAAAACTTTTGTTTGATTAGCTAGTGAATATATACAGCCACACTTTTCATAGTCTTCTCTGGCTGGTCCCACTGATTGGGTGACAGGAAATAATCAACCAAAAGGCTCCAAAAAGCAACAGTCTTGTATATAAAACTAATTTAATCCAATTTTTTTCTTCAATCTTCAGACAAACTGATGACATGTGAGGGTGTCAGGATTTGTTTAAACCTCCTGTATCACTATCAGGGACAAAAGGAGCTAGAATGGCCTAGTCAAAGTCCAGACCTAAATTATATTATATTATAAAGGCGGAGAAATATTCCAAAGACCGCTAGCTCTAGCTGTAGCCATAGGTGCTTCTCCAGTTTACTCTTAAAGACTAAATGAAACTGTATGCCACGTTTTTTGGATTCACCCTCGGTACGGCGATGATGTCCAAAGACCTTCACTATGTTTCTTTAGGGAATTTACCCTCTTCTTCCACCTTGTGGAGTGCTGTGCTAAGTTATGATGGAGTACTTTACTCCTAAAGTACCATATTACTCCTGAATACATGTAGATGTATTAGTCACAGAGACATCAATTTTTTATGGTTTTATGAATTTACAAAGGGATTGACTAGATAAACATGTCTTTCACTAATCCAGGATTTTTTTTAGATTGACTGAGGCGATAAAAGTCGTCAAAGCTTGGAAACATCAAAGCTGCCCGATTTCTAATCCAACCTCCCTCACCTGTCACCAGTGATTCTGATGCTTAGACAGGTTTTCTTGGGCACTTTCAGCCTTTTTGTCTTTGTTGCTGCATGAGGTGTTTACGGAAACTTCTTCACTCATGGAAATCAACATTTTACAGTCAAGTGGCAAAACTGTGATGAGGCATAAATATTGTGTTTTTACTTCTTATTCCACTGGGTAGAATCCTCGGCCAGGAAACAGAGAATCGATAATGATTCAGCTTCATCTCCTTCATCAAGTTTATATCATCCTTCAATAAAAAAGCAGAAAATAGCATCATTTAATTTCCATGAGCTAATCCTAAAAAAATGCAATTATACGGTATTTACTTTCAAGCTATTTTCAAGTAATTCACAGTTACATGTGTTTTTATGTGATAAAACAAAGTTATCACCTCTATAACCTGTTTACAACCAGAGATTTAAGTTTAGCTTTTTTTAGTTAACACTTTCTACATCTTACCACAGAGCACAGTGTCATCTACAAATAATGTGATTTTTTTCACACTAGTGACTCCTGCCTGCCCTGTCTAACAGCAATGGAGACAAGAAGAAGGTTAGGACTTGTCCCTGATGTCCCCCAGCACTCACTTTAAACCCATTCGTCACTCCAAGCTCACACCTTGCTCACTGCAGCTTCCCACATATACATATCTAAAGTTCACTTGTGCAGGTGTAAGGCTGGTCCTGCAGGTACCAGCCTTACACCTGCAGGTACCAGCCTTAGTCCATAGGGACCAGCCTTAGTCCTGCAGGGACCAGCCTTAGTCCTTCAGGGACCAGCCTTAGTCTTCAGAGACCAGCCTTAGTCCTGCAGGGACCAGCCTTAGTCCATAGGGACCAGCCTTAGTCCTGCAGGGACCAGCCTTAGTCCTGCAGGGACCAGCCTTAGTCTTCAGGGACCAGCCTTAGTCCTGCAGGGACCAGCCTTAGTCCTGCAGGGACCAGCCTTAGTCTTCAGAGACCAGCCTTAGTCCTGCAGGGACTAGCCTTAGTCCTGCAGAGACCAGCCTTAGTCTTCAGAGACCAGCCTTAGTCCTGCAGGGACCAGCCTTAGTCCTGCAGGGACCAGCCTTAGTCTTCAGAGACCAGCCTTAGTCCTGCAAGGACAAGCCTTAGTCTTCAGAGATAAGCCTTAATCCTCGAGGACCAGCCTTAGTCCTGCAGGGACCAGCCTTAGTCCTGCAGGGACCAGCCTTAGTCCTGCAGAGACCAGCCTTAGTCCTGCAAGGACAAGCCTTAGTCTTCAGAGATCAGCCTTAATCCTCGAGGACCAGCCTTAGTCCTCAGTGACCAGCCTTAGTCCTGTAGGGACCAGCCTTAGCCCTGTAGGGACCAGCCTTAGTCCTGAACGGACCAGCCTTAGTCTTCAGAGACCAGCCTTAATCCTCGAGGACCAGCCATAGTCCTCAGTGACCAGCCAAGGACACGCCTTAGTCTTCAGGGACCAGCCTTAGTCTTCGGAGATCAGCCTTAATCCTTGAGGAGGACTAAGGCTGGTGCCCAAGGTCTGGCACGCTTCAGGGGTCTCTTTGCTGCCAGTTACTTCTCTTCCGTGATTAAAAGACTTTTGCAGATATGATTATATTTTTTTTCTCCAGAACCAAGAACAAACCTCTATCTGACAACTGCATCCAAACTATTAATAGGTCAAATTCTATGAATGTCCATAAAAAGTTGTTGTCTGAATTTTTACAAGAAGAAAATTCAGAAATACGGTTAATCACCAAAAAAGTTCAGTCATATTAACCTTGAACTTGCGGTAGCCTTCACATGATGAGTCTCCTGTCTCATTGGTGGAGATTTTCCCCTTTTTATGGGCAAAAACATCCCAGATGCTCATTCCTTTTCCATCGATGTTCCAAGCTCCTTCGGTCTGATAGGCAGAGCTGCCGACTCCCCAAGAGAATTCTGCAGAAAAACACACACCAAAAAAACAGATGCTGAATAGACTTCTTATCCTGCAGGACACTGAACTCACTGGATGTATAAAATATGACCCATAAAAGACTTTTTAAGCACCAAGAAAAATATATCTATATTGCAACACTGGAAATTATTTAAGTTTGTCCTCTAAGGAAGATGAAACAAATCCCAGAAGAGCACACAGCCTTGTATCTAACGGCTGACTCAACATTTCCTTTTATAGAACAGAAAGACATTCTGAGATGTATTGGAACAGAAATATAAAGAAAATAAACATAATTAGATAAATGCAGTAGTGAAACTTTGGGTCTACTGTTGGGGTGGGGTGTCTTATTTTCATTTTGACTCATATTTAGGTCAGATAAAGTAGACATTTTTCTAATGTCTTCCTTCATGACATTTGGGGCAATGCAGAAAACACCCTAAAGTGAAAAATAATGGTCTGTCAGCTTTTCAAGGCTCTTATGCTCTTAGCAAAGTAAAACCACTCTCACAACTGAATGTGTCAAAAGTGAATGGAGGACCACTGGAAGAGAAAAGTGAATAAGAAATAACCCTTTCAAAGGTTTGATTAGGAAAGGAATTTGGAACCACGATGGAACCAAACGACCCATTCATCGGTTACCATTTGCATGTTTCCAAGCGATACAAGGCATTGTCTATATAAGACTCAAACTCACTGCGGATCCAGACATTTGAATTGAGAAAGCTTCCTGGAGAGGTGGCGAAACGTCTTCAAATCTTGGAAACCAAGTCCAGTGGATATTTTTTGAATTTTTACGGAATGACTATGACCTGGATGACTGAGGATCTTCATCAGCAGAAAGGAATTTGGGAATTTTGGGGGTTATGCTGATTAGATCAGAGGTTTTGGAGTCATAACTCTCCTCAAAGACTGACATCCAGACAGGACTGAAGTCAAACAACATATTCTTAAAAGACCAAGTTTCTCAGAAGGAGTAGGAAGTTTTGGAATATCTCTCTCAGAAACCATGAAACCAAGGAATGTGGAAGAACTTTCGTATCTCTGCTTCTTTTTCTATGTCTGCTTCTGTCTCCTTGAACCCCAGTCGGCCTCAGCAGATGACCCCTCACACTGAGTCATGTTCTGGTGGAGGTTTCTTCCTGTTAAAAGGGAGTTTTTCCTCTCCACTGTCACTACAAGTACGCTTAGTGTGAGGGATTGCCTTCAAGTCAATGAAGTCAATGCAATCAAATGGTTTTCCTTAGATAGAAAACTTTTAATCAATCTGACTGGATGATCTGGTTAAATTGTAAAGGGCCTTGAAATGACATATTTTGAATTGGCACTTTATTAATAAACTGAATTAAATAGAATTTCAGCTTCAACTTAGATGCTTCAGCTTCATGAACCGTCATCCTTTTACCAACTAGATCCACACAGAGCAAGCATGTCTTTGGTTAAACTTTTTCCACAACCTTCAATTTGTGAAGACCAAGGCCTGTTGACCTCAGAGGTGGAGCCAGCGACTCTGAGCTCAGAGAGGATGGATCAGTTCTCCAAGGAGCTAAAGGAGAATCAAGCCTGGTGACAGCAGCTGTGATGGTGGGTGTGCAGGTCGTGGTATGGGCTTGTTTTTACTTAATGGAAAGCATCAATGGTGCAGAAAAATCCAGAAGACATAGCAGAGCAACAGCTGCTACTTTCAAGACATCTTCTCCAGGGACATCCATGAACCCTCCACCCAAACCACTGAGGAAGAGAAGGGGGCGGCTGCTGCCCTAACTCTTCCTCAGAGATCCCTCCTAATATAGGACATTTTTTACTGGGGCTTCATCAATTCCAACGTTTGCAAGGCAGGAAAATAAATGAAAGGAACAATCATTCCATCCATTGATGGGTGGAATGATTAAAAGGAAGAAGAAAATCTGTTGCTGTATATAAAAGCAGAGACGTGGTGATTTAAACCGATCTCAGTGATGTTCTACAGCAGAGGAGCATGTTTCTGTACTGCCAACAGGATAAGTTAACAGAGGTTACCAGTGGGGAAGGTGCCGTAGTAGAAAGAGGTTTTCTCGTTCTTTGTCCAGTCAAAGTCTCCTCCTGCTGAAACACACAGCACCAGTGCAAGCAAAGGGGCCCACTTCAGGATTCCTCTGTGCAGCATCGTCATTCACACCTGCAAGACAGACAATCAGCCTGATTTAGCATCTCTGCATCAGATGCTCCGGGAGCCTGATAAGAACAGAGACCCAGTCTCTGTTCTCTGATCTAAAGGAGGAGCAGTTTCATCTGAACAGCTCCAACACAGAACCCCATATGAGACAGAAGGTAGGAAAACTTGTTTAGTATGGCGAGGATAAGAGGCATTTAATCCACTCAGACCCAAATTCTGACCTGCTGCGTTTTTTCTCTGCAGCTTCCAGGATGCAGGGAAAAAACCCTGAAGCTTCTGGGCCGCTTCACCGCCTCCTTCCCTGCAAGCGGGCAACAAAAACCAGAGTGAAGCATCCAGGAGGTTTTCTGCTATGATCAGCGCACACTGTGGGCCGACCCCTCCCCACTAACTCGCTGAATGCCCCCCCTCATTTGGAGCCACCAGACTGTGGCTGCAAATCTGCTGGACAAACAGATCTGAGGGAGAATGGAGGCGTTTTTACTCTGTAAGCAAACTGAATGTTACTGCAGCTCATCCTACGTGGCTTCCTGCTCCACGGCCATGAGGAAAAGAAACCACACCCTCCTCCAGCTCCCAACAGAAATGATCTGATCATTAACAACACATTCCAAACACTCATTATTTTCTACTATTTAAGAAAAGTAAAACCAAAGTCTAAAACTAAGTACGTCATTGCTGCTTCCATGTTATTAAAGAGAGAAAATAGCAACAAGATGCTGCTGATCGCATGCAATAATTAATCAGAGCTCCTCTTTAAAAGCAGAAGTTTAATCATATTGCAGCCCTGAAGCAAAAGGTGTGTGTCAATGCAGTGTCATATCAGCAATAGCCATAAAGAAGCAACCGCTGCTGTCATCAACCTGGGAGGAGTTTAAAGTTTCAGCTATATCGGAGAGGAAGATTATTCCCAAGAGGAGAAGATCTTAGACTGCTGCCAGTCATTCCAGTCTCCTTTCTACCACAGGTTTTGCGTCCACTAAACTTTCTTGGACATAAGCTCTCTATGAAGTTTCTCTAGAAATGACCTTTTGTGGCTTTCTCTCCCTGCCATAAGCCATAAGTCTTTCCCATAATTAAGAAGGATTTTCAAAATCTATTTCAGTTCATGAGTTGAATTCCTGAAACATCTCTTAACCTGTCACAGACAGGGTACTGCTGTCAAAGACATAAAGCAGCTGGAGTGCAACGCTGCAGAGGTTTGGCTCAGAGGAAGCTCCTCCCCCCTCCATGTTTGTCGTTAATGACTGAATCTGATCAGGTCTCATTCAGCTGCAGTATAACAACGGTTTGAGCAGGGATCCATACAGCCAGCCTCGGGAGTTCTCCGGCCTTCCTGTGAATACAGGAGCGGGCCCCGCAGCGCCATCACAACTGTTTTCAGCGCATTGTTGTAGAGAAAATGCTGAAATGTTCAAACCCAAACTGTTGGCGCTGCAGTCTGTGAGCTCGTTGGGCTTCTGCATTCTCTCCGTTTGTATGTTTCATTCACAGATGTGCAACATGAGGTTGTGTTTAGCATATCAATGGCCCCGATGGCCCCAGGAGCTACAGCAGAAACCATCTGAGCCTTCTGGTAGTTCTCTGTCGTACCAGCTTGACATATTTAAGGCGCTTTCTGGCTGCCTCACAGAGCTGACATGAACATCTTTACTAAGGTCCCAGGATTAGCCCAACAAACCAGGTACGTTCAGCAGCCGGGGCCACAGTGTCAGGCCCCGGCCAAACACCCAGTTTCCCCAAAGTCACCCAGAGAGTGATGATGGCTGCAGGACGAATGCAGCCTCTGGGTTTTAAAGGCTAAATGAGAGAGACACAGAAAGCTTGTTAGAGTTCAGTTTTTTTTCCTAAACATAAATTCATCCGACTGAGCAGAGAGTTTAATATTTAATCTGATTTTATGAATAAAAGTATTTCTGGGTTTGTTTGTTGAAATCGCTTCTGTATCTGCAGCAAACTGGGGTCTGTGCTCCAACGTGCCTTCTATGGGTCCTCTGGGAGGGTGAGTCCATCCTCCGTCCTCACTCAGTCTGCTGCTTTCTCTGTTGCTCAAAGTGATTGTTTTTCTTCAACAGAACACATTTATTATCAGATAAGTTCTCAGGATATTGTTAGATGGTCCGAACCAGAATAAGCTGGCTTCTTCTAGAAGAACAGACATTTAGGGAGAGCATCAGATTTATTGGATGTTTTCAAATGTTAGGAACAACGTGTGCAGAATGGATGAATTCTGTTTGTCAGTAGGTTACTAAAGCTCAACCGGGGTTTGGTTCTGACCCATTTGGACCCAGCAGTTGGTCTGCTAAATGTGGAGTTTCTTTTCCAAAAAGTCTTAAGCCTTTCTAAAACAGAGGCATAACCCGAATCAATTAAACCTCAGAGGGCGCTCATGTACTCACACAGCAGTTGGAGGCTCCTGCTGGTTCTGATAGGATGGTTTGTTCTCATTTCTTTACGTTTTCAGTCAGTCTGAAATTTTTAAGACTCTCTTTTAAAAGAGATATAAAGTTCTCCAATGTTGATGGAAGGTCACAAAAACTGGAACATGACTGGATTATGATACATATTTATACAGAGAGTTTAATAAAAATGATCCACCAGCAGACTGAAGGCCTTTGTTTGAGGATTGATGTCTGGCCTGATCCTGGATCTTCTCTGCTCCCAGGTGACCCTTTATGAGCAGAGAAACTTCACCGGCAGACGTCTGGACCTGAACTACGACTGTCCCAGGATCACTGACAAGAACTTCCCAGAAAGATGTAACTCTGTTCAGGTGGACAACGGAGCGTAAGTTCACCTCTAAAGTCTGTCCAGCAATAGAACCGGGTCTCTGTCTCCGGGTGGAAACGGAAATGTTAGAGGAAAAATCTGGTTCTAGAGAAGAACATGAAGGAAACCTCAGATCGTCTCCTAAAAATATGACTTTATATGAAACTTTACCAAAGGTCTAAGCTTGGATCAGGAAGTATTGAATTCTTCTCATTTAACAGAACCAAGATTAGAGTTGTAACTTGTACACAGTGAAGCAGAAGAAGAGTAAAACCAGGGCACATGTTTCCAATGTTTATATTTTTGTTCTCTCTCTGTCCTGTTCTGGTCCATCCCTGTATTTCCTGCCAGATGGGTTGGTTTCGAGCATGAGAACTACCGAGGCCGTCAGTACCTGTGGGATATGTCAGACAGGGGGGAGTACAACTGCTGCGACAGGTGGTGCGCTCAGGTGGACCACGTCTCCTCCGTCCGCTCCGTCAAACAGGTGAGATGAGGAACATCTTGGAGGAGGCAGTGTGGCAGATCTTACAGAACCTCCTTCATCAGTTCACAGGACCACCCTCATCAGATTACAGAACCCACACATCAGATTACAAGCTCCATCAGATTACACAACCTTCTCTTTAGATTACAGACCCTCCCTCATTAGATTACACACCTTCTTATCAGATTACAGAACCTCCTCATCAGATTCCAGAACCTGCCTCATCAGTTTACAGAACATCCTCATCATATTAGAGCCGCCCTCATTAGATCACAGAAGCTCCTCATCAATTAACAGATACCTCCTCAGCAGTTTACAGAACCTGCCGGATCAGATTACAGAACCTCCTAATCAGATTACAGACACTTCCTCATTAGATTATAGAAACTCCCTCATCAGATTACAGAACCTCCCTCATCAGATTATAGAAACTCCCTCATCAGATTACAGAACCTCCTCATCAGATTACAGACCCTCCCTCATCAATTTACAGTACCTCCTCATTAGTTTACAGAACCTTCCTCATTAGATTACAGAACCTCCTCATCAGATTACAGACCCTCCCTCATCAATTTACAGTACCTCCTCATTAGTTTAGAGAACCTTCCTCATTAGATTACAGAACTTCCCAGACCAGATTACAGAACCTCCTCATAAGATTACAGAACCTCCCTCTTCAATTTACAGTACCTCCTCGTCAGTTTAAAAAACCTTCCTCAATAGATTAGAGAACCTCCACAGCAGTTTACAGAACCTACTCATCAGTTACAGAACCTCCCTCATCAGATTATAGAACCTCCTCATCAGTTACAGAACCTTCTCATCAGATTACAGATCCCCCTCTGCAGTTTACAGAACCTCCCTCATTAGATTAAATAACCTCTCTCAGCAGTCTGTAGAACCTCGACCATCTCCTTCCAGTTTTTCCCGTTGGTCGGGGTCTTCTGGTCTCCCCTGGTCCCATCTTTGTATCTGCTCTTTGAGGTTCCCAGCCTTTTGAAGTTCTCACCACCACATTTCAGTGACTTGGACTTTGACTAGGCCACTGCAAACATTCAGCCAATGATGTTTGGGCGACAGGTCAATGTCAGACTAAGAAACGGTTCGTTCTGATCCTCCTCATCTCTGAATCTTTTGCTCATGGAGTCTTCTGTAGCTGCGGACTCTAGGTCTGCTGTGAGATCCGTCTCTGCCCAGGTGATCTGTAACGACTTGAAGTTGTGAGGTGGAGCCTCCCTGCACTGGACTTGTTTGTTGAGAGAACAGAACTGTGTTTAGATCTCCAGAATCAGCCCCAAATCTGTGACTGGTTCCTCTGAAGTGAAGTCCTCCCAGTCTCAATTACTCCAGCTTGAAGAACAACTCTAAATGCAGAAAACCAGATAATCATTGATTTTCTATGAGCGGATTCGTTATTGTTCACATACTTTCAGGCTGTCGATCAGGAGACCTGTTGCACCAATTCCTAGGGTTCCAGTTTTAATGAATCAAAGAGCTCTAACGCCTCAGTTTCCTTTAGTTTTAAATTCCTCCAGAGAAATCACACCAATCTTTGTTGTTACATATTTGAAATAAACGACTCGTTATTCCAGTAGCAGCTGACTGATCTGATGTGTCTCTGATTCCCAGGATAATAACCCTCCCAGAGCTCAGCTGTTTGAGCGAGCCGGTTTCTCTGGAAAGAAGATGGAGATCCAAGATGACATTCCCAACCTGCTGAGCCGCTATAACCTCAACAGAGTGCCATCCATCCGCGTTCTTGGAGGAGCGTAAGTTGATTTTCTGGTTGAGTTTCGTTTCAGCCTCTGTTCCTTTTCCACACCGATTGTTTTGTTTTAGTGTTGCCAGAGTTTATTAATGATATGCCACAAAATCCCAGAGGGGGCCCTTTCCACTCTGTCCGGGGTCCTAGGCCTTCTCCAATGGCCTCTTCCCTTCAGTTTGTCCCACAGTTTTCCTGCAGGCTTTAGGTTTGAGGGACTGCAATGACCAAAAAGGGTGTTTTTTAGTGTCATAGGCTCATTTAACTACATGATTCCTGCTAAAAGACCTAATGACATTTTCAGTTTCCTTTCATTTTAAATGTCCTGGCTTTTCAAAAAGGTCATAAGGTTAATCTTTACAACAATACACACCTACATGCCTCCCCTACCGTACTTAGAGCTTGAAATAATGAGACAAATAATGTTTGTCTTATTGGACCTGCAGCTCCACTCAGAGTCCTAGGATAGGTCAGCTGAAACGTCTCACTAGAATAAAGTTTTAGGTCATAATGAGGGAAAGAATTAGTCATTAGACCAGGGGTCACCAACTTTTTTAAGGCTGAGGGCTACTTTATGGGTACTGAGTCATAGGACGGGCTACCAATACTGACCTATGAACTAGAGGAGTTGGCGTTCACCTGAACTTCATAGATGATAAACATATTTCTATTGTTTCTTTTCATTTTTTATTTGCTTTTAGATATTCTCATTATGAAATCCATATAAATCCTCAAATTTTCTAATTTATGGATATGATAAAATGCTTCATAAATGCTTCAAAATAAGAGCTTCAGTAAAAAATACAATTTCAGATTTAGTCCACTGGTGAATTGTTCTGTTTTCAAAAGATGCTGAGGGCACCCCATGCTGTCCTTGAGGGCCCCTGGGTGCCCACGGGCACCACGTTGGTGACCCCTGCATTAGACTAACCAAATAAACCAAATTTGACAAATTAATATATTTATATTATTATATATATTAATAAGATTAATTTATGTAAATCAATCACTAAATAAAAAAACAAAACAAAACATAAATCGAAGACAGAATTATGCTTTCAAGCCTTTATTTCTATTTACTGTGAGGATTTCCTGTTTTAAGCAATGAATATATAACATTTATTGTTAAAAATATATCAGACCAATAAAATAAAACATTTTGATAGCACATAAAATGGGTTTAAAGAAAGGCATGTGGAAGACCTGCTGAAAAGGCTCTTAATTATGAAAGGACAGTATATACCTACATGTATGTGTTCAGTCTGCTCAAAGTAAAGCTGAATGAATAATATTTCCCAATGTTTTGTTACAGCTGGGTGGTGTATCAGGAGCCCAACTACAGGGGACCCCATTACGTCCTGGAGAAACGTGACTATAACAACTTCTCCGACTGGGGCAGCCAGAACAGCACTGTGGGCTCCATGCGACGAGTCCGATTCAACTGAACAAGAACCTCGACAATGTGCACCCATGGAGCCTGTCAGCTTTACACCGAAAATAAAAACTATTTTAGTAATGAACTGATTTGATCTCATTGTTGTTCAGAGTTGAGGCCCGTTTAAATTCTCAGTTATTCCAGAAACAACAGAGGCTGAAATCATAGGCAGATGGTCTCTGTTCTGCTGGTCCAGCTGACAGAACATGTGTAACATATTCTGAAAAACTCAGCGAAGGCCATCTGCCTCCGATTTCAGACTGTTTTGTGGTCAGAGCTAATATTCTAGAGATTGATTGATTGATTGATATCACAGTGGAGAAATTTACTTGCTACATCAGCTCAAATAGCCAAAAAAAGAAGAATGTGCTAAAAGCAGAAAAATGTGCTTGGATATATATACAATATATATATTTTGTTTATAACAGGATCATTATAATGGATCATTGCACATGGTATTTAAATTGGTATTTACTGTATATAGATGGATATTTATATTTAAATATAAAGTTATTGTACTGGGTGTCAAATATAGAGAAATAGTAATTGCACATTATACATTGCTTTAATGCCACAGACAGGGGTGTGCTGATTAAACCGCATGGTGAAGACATAAGTACTGGTTATACTGCCGCAGCACTGTGTTGCCGTGAGCTTAATGCAAGTATTTTTGAGTTATGCTCAATATTGAGGCGTGGTTTGCATTGTTATTCCAAAAGAGGGACAATCACGAACTAGCTGTGGCTCTAGATATGGCCGAGGGGCAAGTTTGTGCGACACGGATGGACATGAGGTGAAAAAGAAGGGCGATCCAGGTGGAAAAAGGGTTTCAGCGTTCTTGAGGTTTTCTACAATGGCTGTCACTCAAACAAAACAAGCTGGGAAGGTACCAAACAAGAAATATGTATAATGTAGAGCGGAGGTAGATATGACCAATCAGAGGCCTCCTGTCTGCGGTCACCTACAATTTGGGAGAGGTGCAGCAGAGTGTCTGCAGAATGTGCAATAGCACATTTGCATTCACTGCGACACACACGCAGACCTGGTTTCTGAGAACAAATCACCCTATAGAGGAGATAACAGACTGTCTGACGGACTATCTGAACTTCTGCACTGACGTGGTCTCACCCGTCAAGACAGTCTTCTACTCCCCGAATAACAAGCATTGGGTAAAGAGGGAAGTCAAAGCTGTCCTAAACAGGAACAAGGCTGCCTTCAGGAGCAGAGACAAGGAGGCCATGAGGGCAGCACAGCAGAAGGTAAAACACTGTGTGAGGGAAGCCAAGGACATCAGAGAACAATATGAGAGCCATGCTGGGAAGGTATGAGAACCATCACAGGACACAACACAAAGACCAGGGCCGATGAAGAAAAGATGGAGAGGGCAAATGAACTGAACAAGTTCTTCAGCAGGTTTGACAAGCCTGTGACCTCTCCACTGCTGCTGCAGCCATCTCCCATACCCCCCCCACACACACACACACACCCCGCCTAAGCTATCACAGCACTGCCATCCTACTCTGTCCCAGACCTCAATACCTTCCCTGCCTCACATCACCACAGACCAGGTCAGAGAACAGCTGAGGAGACTTCGACCCAGGCAAGCAGCAGAACCAGACAAGCTGTGTCCACGGGTACTAAAAAAAACCTGTGCTACTGAACTGGGGGAACCATTACAACGGGTCTTTGACCTTAACCTACAGCTAGAAAGAGTGCCTACCCTATGGAAGACATCCTGCATCACACCTGTTCCTAAAAAGACCCGGCCCAGTGAACTGAATGATTTTCAGCCTGTTGCACGTACCTCTCATCTGATGAAAACAATGGAGCGGATCTTCCTCAATCTCCTCAGACCTCAAGTACAACATGCCCAGGACCACCTGCAGTTTGCATATCGGCCAGGTGTAGGAGCGGAGGACGCCATCCTCTACCTACTACACCGAGTCCACTCCAACCCGGATAAGGGAAATGCCACAGCATGATTCTCTTCCTGGACATCTCAAGTGCATTCAACACCATCCATCCCTCCCTGCTCAAAGACAAACTGAATAGCATTAGAGTCTTCCCCTGCCTGGTGTCATGGATCTCCAGCTACCTGACAGACAGGCCATGGTATGTCAGGCTGAAAGACACCATGTTTGAAACTGTGGTCAGCGGTACTGGAGCCCCTCAGGGCACAGTGCTGGCCCCTGTCCTCTTCATCTTATACACCACGGGCTTCTGTTACAACTCTGAGCTGTGTCACACGCAGACGTGCGCAGATGACACATCCATTGTGGGGTGTATCACGGACAACAGAGAGGAGGAGTACAGGAATCTGGTGGGGGACTTTGCCACCTGGTGCCACACCAACCACCTGGAGCTCAACATCTCCAAGACAAAGTAGCTGGTCATAGACTTTGGGAGGAATGGACCAAAGACTAAGCCGGTACAACTGGAGGGGCCTGAGGTGGAGGCTGTGGATTCATACAAATACCTTGGGGTCTGGTTGGACAATAAAATGGACTGGTCAACAAACACCATCACCCTGCACAGGAAGACACAGGGCAGGCATGTACTTTCTGAGGCGAATGAGGTCATTTAACATCTGTAATAAGCTGCGGGAGACCTTCTAATCTGTGGTTGCCAGTGTCCTCTTCTACACCGTGATGTGCTGGGGGAGCAGCACATCCATGAAGGACACCTCCTGACTGGACAAACTGGTCAGGCGAGCCGCCTCTGTGACTGGCAAGAAGCTGGACTCTCTGGGGATGGTAGTAGAGACAAGGACACTGCTGGACATTATGAACAATGCCGGACGCCCTCTACACAGTGTCTTCACCACTCAGAGGAGCCTAATCAGTGGGATACTTTAACTCCTCAAATGCAGGACCAGGACTGCTGAACTCCTTTGTTCCCCAAGCCATCAAGCCTCACTTGGAGGAAGGAGGAGGTGATAGGAATATGGACAAGGGACAGCACCCCCTTCCTTGGACATCTTATGCAAAACATTACCTATTGTCACTAATGAGCAAAATTCTTGTCCCTCACTGTGCAATAACACATACCAACTACTGTGTAATTTTTTTCAAACTTATTTATGAAGTCAGTACATCTCTGCAGTACAAGTGCAATAATCCAAGTCAACTACGACTATATACTGGTAGTCCTCTCTTAGCTCTCTACTGTGCAGCTATTTTTATGTCTAAAGGAAACATATTCCGGGACATTAAAACTTTTCTTTCCCCTTTATGCTTTTTGGTACAATAAACACAATTCTTTAATGGCATTTTGCTTTAACTCACTGTACCCTATATAAGCTGCTGGAATCAGAATTTCCCTGAAGGAATAATCCCAAGGGATAAATAAAGTTGAGTCTTAGTGTGTTCTCTACATCCAGTCTGTTCCTCTGCTGGGTTTGGATGTGTGTCAAACTCAAAGATAGAAGAAGAACTGATTTTTTGGTTGAAAAAAACTTGTTTGATTCTTAGTTTTGTCCTCACAAAGCAGGAAGGACCCCAGCCCTATTTTTATTTTATTAACTGTGAAATAAAATGTTTTCATGTACCCGTTGCAATGCACTCACAGACCACTAGGTTAGGAATCACTAATCTTGACTATTATTTTTGTTCATTAATTGGAATTTTGCTCTTCATTGGGATCCAGATGGTCCCGTCTTCATAGTAAAATTAAATATCGGATTATTCCCACAGAGATACAGGGAGGAGGACGATGGATCTCTTTGGTACCGTTTCTTGACGTGGAACAAAATGGATCAGATTTAACCAAAGAAGTAATTGGAAATAAAGACACTTTCTGTGACTCTTTATTCGAGCATCCTGCAGCCTCAGCATCAAAGAACCACAGCTTTCTGACTGATGGTAGAAAAATACAAACTGTAATGAATGGATGGATTAAAATACTCCCAGATTATTTTCTACAACCTTTCGGATTGTACATTACTCCCTGAAAACATCCTATTCCTTCATTAAGCAGCTCCTCAGAGTTCAGGCCGCTTGTGTTCAGTCATGTCCTGGAATTTATTAGCGGAATTGGACCCACATCACAACAAATAGGAACTAAGTTAGTTTGACAAAGACGTTGCTGGGATTAGGAATGGGTGAAGATTGATGAGGAACATGAGGAGGAAGTTCAACATCCAGCTGCATGTGACGCTGTTTGATCCTGGGAGAAGCTCATCCAGTCACTCCCTGATTCCAGCGTTTCTCCCCATTAACAGAGAAAATCTAACTTGATCAAAGGTTTCCCAGTTAATCCAAAATTAGAAAAACTAGAAGGAACATCACCCAGTTCCTTTCTGCTCATGGGGAAACTTAGAAAATGTTTCTCTTTCAATGCAAAAAATAAAGTAGAGATTTGGGAGCTGATTTAAACGTGTTTATGAACATAAAAGCAGAGGGTGACGTCGCATGGATGGTCTGCAGGGCTCAGTTTCCGTTCTGGTTCATTTGAAGATATTCGTTGTGAAGCTTCTCCTGAGCCTCGTAGAGCTTCCTCAGCTTCTTCGCCTGGCCTTTGCTGAGCTCCTTTCCCTCCGCGTCATGAGTGGGAAAACCCTGAGGACAGGAAAGCAGGAGTCACACCAGGAAGTGATCCAGGATCTGATCGGTTTATTACAGCATCATAAAGGGAAACTCTAACTGGTTAAGCACCAGCCTGATTGGACGGATGAAGGGAAAACAGATGACAGCAGGACTTAGTTTAATAAGCTGCATCAGGATGAAGGAATTCTGGGACAATTTGGAAAGATAAGAGGAGAGTAGTGATGTTCTCGCACATTGGGAGAGGGAGGATGATATGGGTCTCTTGCAGTTGCTCAGTGAGTGGAACCCCAGTGTGAGAGAACCTGTCCAACAGCTTGAACCAAAGCGGCTCAGCGATGCCAATCCTCCACTTACCGTGTCGTCAAATGAGGAATATTTGTCTGTTTCGGAGCGAAACATCTCGCATGGAGGGACCTTCATCTTGGCCAGTTTCGCCATCTGAGGCATTGAAAGAAAAGCAGCAATTGTTAGATCAGGGTTCCTACAGCATAAGGCAAGTTAAATTCAAGACTTTTTAAGACTTTTTAATGCCACTAGAAATAAAAATTTAAGACAAGATTCACAAGAAACACAAGAAAAAAAACCTGCTTGTGACAACTTAACCCAAAGGTTTATTTTAACATAAACCACTGCACTAATGTTTCAAATTTTGAAAAGCTTCCCATACAGGAAGAAAGTTAAAAACACACAAATGACAGATATATTTGAACAATTATTTAACTGAATTCACAAACTTTGTTTTAGCAGGGAACAAAACAAATCAGTTTTAAAGCCCCAACATAACCAGTGCTAAGTCTTTTTTGCAGATATTTTTCTTTGTATGGTTTTCTTAGTATGTTTGATTTGGTGATAAGTGGAGGCGTTGCAGAGACAAGGGCGGAACTAAACTGAGAAATACCGGCTGTTTCTCTGTAACTCGATTTTGACGCTTTGTGTTTCGCGCTTCGCATGTGCGACTCCACTGCCTTAATTCCCATCGTTCTGAGCTTGATTGACTTCTTGCACAAAATCCACTGAGCCTCATGTATGTTTCCTGGTTTTAGCCATGGAGAAAACTCTTGGCTGGAGACAATTTTAGTTACATTTACAGTTGCTCATATTTTCCAGACTAAAAGTTAAAGGAATAGTACACCCAAAACATGATTAGCCTTCATTTTCTACTCACCCCCATGCTGAACAACACTCTGGAGTACTTTTTTGATATCTCAAATGCATCTGGAGATCTGGGAGGCTTCTTGCTGTCTGCTGACATTCAAATAATGGAGGTCTATGGCGCCCGAGGCAGAAAGGACCATAAAAGTCCACAAAAAACGTGTCAATATTCCTCCATACTGCTCGTCCAATGTATTCCAAGTGTCCTGAGTGGGTAGCGTCCATAATTTACTCGAAACTAAGTCATTTAGAATGTTTTTAGAGCATAAACAGTAGTGTATAGGATTTCCTGAAAGCGCGTTCACGAGTCTACGGAAACCGCGTCAGACCAAACCAGATGAAAGTGCGCATTCACCTCGGCAAAGAACTCATGCTCTTCCTCAACACTGAAGTCCTCAGACATTTTTCTTTCGTTGTTTCTTTCTTTGCACAGGTAAACAGCACATTTCTTCTTCTACGCTTGCATTATTGGTAGAGCTGAATGCGCACTTTCATCTGGTTTGGTCTGCCGGCTTCTGTAGCGCCGTGAACGTGCCGGCTCGCGCTTCCAGGAAATCCTATACACTACTGTTTATGCTCTAAAAACATTCTAAATGACTTCGTTTCGAGTAAATTCTGGATGCTACCCACTCAGGACACTTGGAATACATTGGACGAGCAGTATGGAGGAATATTGACACGTTTTTTGTGGACTTTTATGGACCTTTCTGCCTCGGGCGCCATAGACCTCCATTATTTGAATGTCAGCAGACAGCAAGAAGCCTCCCAGATCTCCAGATGCATTTGAGATATCAAAAAAGTACTCCAGAGTGTTGTTCAGCATGGGGGTGAGTAGAAAATGAAGGCTAATCATGTTTTGGGTGTACTATTCCTTTAATTCCCATTGTTCCGAGCTTGAATGACTTCTTGCACAAAATCCTCTGAGCCTCATGTATGTTCCCTGGTACTGGTTTTAAGCTCTTGGCTGGATAACCAATTTTCATTACATTTACACTTGCTCATATTTTCCAGACAAAAAGTTAATGGTGCATCTCCCAAATGTCCTGGCCGCAACAACGCTTTTATTGGTTCAGCTATCGGGACGGAACCAATAATGGCGAGCCGTTGATTTCAGACATTTTAATACCAATTAAGGCCTTAGTTTTATTTTGAAGAATTCAATGCCTTTTAAGACTTTTTAAGGACCCGCGGGAACCCTGTAGATTGATAGACAGTGGAAGGACAGAAGAAAAAAAAAAGCTGACCTCCTGCTCCTGTTTCCTCCTGGCAGCTTCTTCCTTCTTCCGTTTCTTCTCCTCTTCCATCTGTGAAGAAAATAAAAGGTCTCAGAGCTTCTGTAACTTAATCCGCTGGTTCCTTTCGTTTTATTTTTATGATTTCCCAGTTATAAAACCTGGATGGATCTGTGAAAATCTTCCTACCTTCTTCTTGTCCTCTTTCTCCTTCAATAAAGTCTCCTTATCCACCAGTTTCACCACGGTGGGCTGACCTGTAACACAGTCACTGTCAGAGTGAATTGGCTGCGGAAGAGGAGGTGACCTCTGACACCTGCTCTCTCATGTTCTCAATCCATCACCAGAGGTCAGAAATGTTCCTCCCCGTTAAAAAGCTGCATCACCTTCATGATCCTCCAGTCGGACTCCCAGCTCCGGCAGCGTGTCGTCCCGCACCACGTCGCACAGCTGCAGCAGCGCCGTTACTGGACAGTTGGAAAGAAGAGGACTGGTTCAGGATCCTGCAAAGCGTGTTTCTGCTCTAATGGACTTGGGATTCTCCCTCACCTTTCTGCTCTCTGGCGATTCGCCGGACGTTCTCTCTGAAGTCCGACAGCACGGCGAGGTACGGCATCACCGTGCTCTCCAGCTGTAGGGATGGGACAAAGAAAACGGATAACTGGGAGCTCTGGTTCAGGTGGATTTCCTGCCACCGAGGAGCTGTTTACTTACATCGACTGTTTGGCCTCCGACAGGAAAACCGATGAAATCCGAACCTTCGATCGCTCCAAAGATCTGAACGACAGAAAAAGCTCATTAAATCTTCCATCCATCAGGATGGTTTGAAACTATGAAACTAAGAAAAGAGCAGCGGTAAACTTTAAGGTAATACCAGATAAACATGAACAAATAACAATAGAAACTTTTTCTTTACTCCTTTTTTATTTGACTTTAGATTTTCCTCATGTCTTAAACAGAGACGGCCCCGGTGTGGACCCGTCCAGCTGAATCGTCTCTGCTCACCTTCAGCATGTTGGTGAGGTATGAGGCGATGCTCTCCAGCAGCAGGCGGTTGGGCCTCAGCTTGGAGCTCTTCCTGCCAGCGATGTAGCTGTTGCTGTGGCTGACCAGCAACCTCATCTCCTCCATGGCGCCGCGCGTGTCCACGTTGTCACACAGGGCCTGGTGGACGGCAGACTTCCTGTCATAGAAACTGAACCAGAACCAGACGGTCAGTCTGTAGCAGAGTTCCAGCAGATCTGGAGGTGGAGCTCATTAGGCACAGTTGTACTATAGAACCTCAGAGTTCTGCCTTTCGGAACGGCATTTTTGCAAACACAGAAGAAGAAAGAGCACCTTGGCACCTCCTTTTCAAATAAGTTTCTACTTTTGGAAGTAGCTGAAGTATTATTTTAACTTACGGTGTGTGAATGAGCTGCTCCCAAGTGTAAAAAAACCATAATTCTATGTTTGCGATGGTTACGCATCATACCAAATATTAAAGTTATAGTGGAGGATGTTTTTCTTCCAGGTGGATCATCAAAATAAGTGGTCCTCCTATTTGTCAATCATTCTGGTGATATGTTTATGTTAGGCCGTCCTACGTGCTTGTCCCCATTTTCACTTACCGATGGAAAGCAGGCTTGTATGAATTCTGACTTTAATCTCAGGATTCTGACTGAATTCTGACAGCTAACAAACATGTTAGCATCAAGCCATAGCCATGTCTGTTTTAGAGACTAGCTCTCTTGTTTTAATGACCTTCTGCTCCTCCATTAATGAGGGGACCCCTCGGGCACGTAAAAAGTTGCCTAATTCCGTCATTTTCCACCAGTGTGTCGCTGTTCCTCTCAAACAACTCACATCTTTGTCAGTGAAGCTGAGTGCTCCCACATCTCTTCCTTCATGGTGCCCATCTACATTAAGATCCATAATTCTGAGATTAAAGTCAAAATTCTGAGAAAAAAGTCAGAATTCTGAGATTAAAGTCAAAATTCTGAGAAAAAAGTCAGAATTCTGAGATTAAAGTCAAAATTCTGAGAGTAAAGTCAGAATTCGTAAGTTAAAGTAAGAATTCTGAGAAAAAAGTCAGAATTCTGAGATTAAAGTCAGAATTTTGACTTTTTTCCCATATTAAACTGAAATAAAATTTAAATATCAGTTAACTTTTTTTTTTTCCCAGTGGCCCTAATCCTCTTCCGTAAACACCAGAAGCGAAAAAACACAGGAGAAAGAAATGGATCCACAACAGTTAGCTGATCCGCGCTAACTTTCAGCCACTGTAGGCAGCACTATTCTAGAAGGAAACGATCGTCTTTTTACTCCTTTGCCGCCTCACCTGTTGTTCAGCTCGATCTCGGCAGCCTCCCACTTCTCGAAGCGGCTGGTGAGATCTGTGGGAGCTCTCAGGATATCTTTGACGTTCAAGAAGAACTCCTGGTGAGGACAAACAAAAACAGCTGTTTGGAAGCTGCTCCAGAAAGCCGGAAGGACCGACAGTAACTGGTGTAAACACCCTGGTGAAGATTCTCAGTCATCCAGGTCAGTTATTCAAAAAAAGAACATTAAAAACAATTCACTGGACTTTGTTTCCAAGTTTGAAGACGTTTTGCTTCCCATCCAAGAAGATTTTTCGATTCAAGAAGCTTTTTCACTTCACATATTGAATTGAAAGAGCTTCTCGGATGGGAAGCAAAACGTCTTCAAACCTGGAAACAAAGTCCAGCTGATTGATTTTAGTTCTCTTTTTTTGGAATAGTGCGAACACGTACATTCAGGAACTTCTCGTACTGGACGGCCGACTCCATGGTGTTAGAGGAATAATCCAGGGTGTCTTTCCAGGAATGCATGAGGAAGGCCAAGCGGAGCTGTCGCGCTGCAGGAGGAACATTTTACATCACCTGATGAACATCTACAGAACCATGAGAGCAGAACCAAGCAGCAGAATCTCACCTGTGTTCTTGGCCAAAGCGTCTTTAATGGTGATGAAATTTTTGAGTGATTTGGACATCTTGCAGCCGGCGATGGTCAGGTGACCAGTGTGTAGGAAGTAACGCACCCAGTGATCGTTCTCAAAGAACGCCTGAGGAGATAAAGCAGGTCAGATGAAGCCACCTTCCTCAAGGAAAACCTCAACGTGAGTCTTTGATGCCTTTTTAAGGATGTTTCTCTTCCAAACAGCCAGATTCTGTGTAATTCAGAAAATATATATTTTTTTTTTACTTTGGCTGCTTCCCCCTCAGTTTCAGTCCAGTTCTTGTGATCCGCCATAAATCTCTGGCTCTTTGGAAGGAGAACATAAAGAAGTGAGCAGTGATAAGGAAAGCAGACCTCAGACTGGGCCAGCTCGTTGTCATGATGGGGGAAGCGGAGATCAAATCCTCCTCCATGGATGTCCATAGACTCTCCTAGGATGGAGCCAGCCATGGCCGAACACTCGATGTGCCAACCCGGCCGGCCCTGTGCAGCATCCAAACAAAGGTAAGCTTTATCATCTTCAGAATGAAAAGGCTTGGATCAGCCGAACATCTCAGGTTGCATCAGGTAGAAGCTCGTATTCGGGCACAGTGTGATGACTCACCTTCCCCCACGGTGAGTCCCAGGACGGCTCCCCTGGCTTTGAGGCTTTCCACAAGGCAAAGTCGTTCTGGGACTTTTTCTCACTCAGTCTGTCTGCAGAGATGCTCAGATCGCCTGCAGAGACACAGGATGAAGACGAGGCTATAAACAGAGATCTGTTCATCTCTTCTTCAGGGTTCCTACAGCATGAGGCAAGTTAAATTCAAGACTTTTTAAGACTTTTTAATGCCACTTGGAAGAAAAATTTAAGACCAAATTCAAAAGAAAGACAAGAAAAATCCGCTTGCGACGACTGTTTCAAATTTTGAAAAGCTTCCCATACAGGAAGAAAGCTAAAAACACACAAATGACAGATATATTTTAACAATTATTTAACTGAATTCACAAACTTTGTTTTAGCATGGGAACAAAACAAATCAGTTTTAAAGCCACAACATCTTTTTTGCAGCCATTTTTCTTTGTATGGTTTTCTTAGTATGTTTGATTTGGTGATAAGTGGAGGCGTTGCAGAGACAAGGGTGGAACTAAACTGAGAAATACCGGCTGTTTCTTGGTAACTCCATTTTGACGCTTTGTGTTTTGTGCTTCGCATGTGCGACTCCACTGCCTTAATTCCCATCGTTCTGAGCTTGAATGACTTCTTGCACAAAATCCACTGAGCCTCATGTATGTTCCCTGGTTTTAGCCATGGAGAAAACTCTTGGCTGGAGACAATTTTGGTTACATTTACACTTGCTCATATTTTCCAGACAAAAAGTAAATGGTGCATCTCCCAAATGTCCCGGCCGCAACAACGCTTTTATTGGTTCTGCTATCGGGGAAAAAAAAGGTAAATTTTAACATTTTATTTAGATTACAAAAATAAATCATAATAAAAATAATCCTATTTATGATGTTTTAAAAATTAAGACCTACGAAAGACTGATTTAAGACATTTTAATACCAATTAAGGCCTTAGTTTTATTTTGAAGAAATCAATGCCTTTGAAGACTTTTTAACCCCTAGAACCCTACGGACCCACCGGTGGGTCCAGCTGCCACGTGACCTCGTAATTTTAACAAACCCCCAGTATTGATGTAAAAAACACATTTGGCACAGTTTGGTGACATTTTTGGATAAATGTACCAAAATGGCCCCTCCGCCTAAGAAATTTCTCACTAATACCATTCTAAAATAAATATGATTCATCTGATTGAGTCCAAATTTGATATAGTTTTATACAACATTTAGATTTAAAAGTCTGTACTACTTTTTTGTGCTATAAATAATATTTTGGTAGTGTTTTGCAATGTTTATTTCAAAGAAAATTTTGGCGAGGTTCAAAAAATGCAAAATATTTTGTATTTTGTCCCTAATATTTCAGGCAGGGTCAAAGCTACAATGGTGCTGACACCAGAAAACCATTCTATGACATCTTACCTTTACAGACGTACCAAAAGTTTCTTCTTAAATCTAATAGCTGTGAGGCTATAGGTGATTTACTTTTGTTTGTTTTTGTCAGGCAGAAATTTATTTATACCCCCTGAGGGTGTAAGAGGTTAAGGACCCGCGGAAACCCTGTTCTTTTTCAAAAGAAAAGGAAGAAACAGTGAAACAAACATTCTTCTGAGCAGAGAGGTTTCCTCTGCAAAGGTCAATATCACAGGCTTTCCATCACACGTTAATCTATCAGAAACCAAAATCCTTGAATGTTCTGAGACTCTGGCGGCTCCTAGTGGAAGCTTGGAGTAGGACATGAATGAACTAAACCCCTACCTTCTCCCTCCTGCAAAGCTTTCTGATCTCCCACAGCCTCTGGAACCAGTTTGGCGTACGAGTGCTGCGGACTGGAATCAAACTTCTGGGTGTCAAAGTAGACAGAACCGTTGGACTCATACCTGCAAACAATCAAATGATTAAAAGGAGACAGATGGAGGAGACTGATACAGACGGTTTATATCCTCACCCGTAACCGTTTGAGACGACCTTTTCCACAAACTCCACGATCTCCGGCACGTACTCGCTGACTCGGGTGAGAACATCCGCAGGTAGAACCTGAGGGGTATGGAAGCAGAAAGCGTGACCAGTCTGAGCTCCTGAAGGCATCTTGGTGACGGCTTCCAAAGCGGCTTACGTTCAGGGCCTCCATGTCCTTGTGGAACTCTCCTTCCCAGTATTTAGGAAGGACAGAGAAGATGGAGTTCTCGGTGACTTGGCTTCCAAACTGTTTGTCCAACCATTCTGACAGAAGATCCTTGGATTTCTCCAACAACACCTTGGAGTATAAAGCAGGAGAAGTTAGAAACAAGATGAATAAAAAGCTAATTAATCTAAAACAGCCGGAAGCAGGAAACCATCTGCGAAGGTCTGAATTCAGCAGCATCTCTGCTCAGTCTCACCTGAGCCAAAGGTTGTAGGACTTCATCTGCTGCGTTCTTCTCCATCGCCCCCTGCAGCGGCTGCAGAGCCGATGTGACGGCGGCATCGAGTCGCTCCAACATCTCCTTCTTATCTGGGTCTGTGGTGGAAACCAGCTGCTCCTGGAAGGGCTGGAAACACATGGAGGTAAAGAGGATTTCACAGCTCCAGTTTAGACCAGATCGGACCTCTGCTCCGTTCCTGATCCGATCCGTAACTCACCACTCGTGCACTAAGGACGTCCTGCAGGATCTTCGCTGCCTTTGGTTGCTTCTCTCTGTACTGGTCCAGAAGGTGGTTCTGCCGGGCCCTTTTAATGATCTGAAAAAGGAAGACAGGTCAAACTCAAAGATCGTTAACAAACAGACGGAGCGGACCTGGGTGCAACCTCAGGTGACAGGTCTAGAACCTGACGTGTTTCCTGCAGACAGAATCATCCTGTAGGACAGAGGCTCTACAGTCAGACTCTCACCGGCCGTCATGCTGGTGAATCCAAAACCTTTAGATCAACACAGCTGACGTCATTCGGCGGACAAATGCAATGAAATCTGTACTCTCCCGACAATAAAAACTACTTGCCCCGGGCGATCGGGCGATGGTTAACATCGAGCCCTGCACTAAACCAGGTGGGTCCAATCTAAACGGGGTTAATTCACTCTACAGATTGGACTCACCTGGTTCAGTGACCGGGCAGAACAAACACATGACATAGAGATAAATGTTGACTCCAGATCCCCAATCTCTGTTGCTAGGTAGATTATTTTATAGGCTTGTATATTTTGGTTTTAGCCTGAGTTAGGTTAACCCAGTTCTCCTTTTCTTTTAGGGTTTTACTACCGAAACCTCCTAGCTTATATCCTAGACCCAGCCAGGGGATGTAAAAATAACACATCACCATGGTTACCGCCTACAGGAAGAAATAATTGCTTCTGGATAACAAGAAGAAGCAGAGAGAAACAGAAAATGAAACTTTTGTTAGCTTTCCTGCAGAAACCTCCTAGCTTATATCCTAGACCCAGCCAGGAGATGTAACAATAACACATCACAATGGTTACCGCCTACAGGAAGAAATAATTGCTTCTGGATAACAAGCAGAAGCAGAGAGAAACAGAAAATGAAACTTTTGTTAGCTTTCCTGCAGCATGTTGGGTCGCTTCATCCGTATCCTTTTGGTAACAAAACACAAAGCGTTGGATGTTTAACAGCCTTAAATAATCTCCAAGTCTCTTAATAAACAAACAGATCATTAAATCTTTTCAGAACCAGTTCACTTATGTGTCGATCCCAGACGGACTAATCCAGGTCTCACCTTGTCATCAATGTCGGTGATGTTCATGCAGTAGAAGACGTCGTATTTGAAGTAGTCCCTCAGTATCCGGCGCAGGATGTCAAAGGAAATGTAGGACCTGGAAAAGAGGCGGAGCAGCTCGTCTCTGGCAGGAAGACAAGTCAGGATTCTTCAGCGGAGAATGTTTCCGGGGCGGATCAGTTTACCTGGCGTGTCCCATGTGTGACGCATCGTACACTGTGGGCCCGCAGCAATACCACGTCACTCTGTTGCCCTTCTGAGGAACGAACGGCTCCTGGAGGAGGAAGAGGAGATTAAACAGACTTTAGGTCCTGGAAAAGTAAAAAACAAAACAAAACAAAAACATTTCCAGAACCAGAACTGCTGAAGTGGAAGTAACCGAGGTCTGCTGGAGAGCAGCTTACTTTATGTTTCCGTACTCACTGTTTCATATTAGAAGTTATGTTTTATCACTAAATGAAAACCCAAAGATTTTATATCTGGTTCTTTAGTCACAGGTATGGAATTATATAAAATTATTAACTAATCTGGTATTCAAATTTTTACCCAGACTGATGGTACAGTGACGCCAAAATCTGCATTTGGCTTATTTTACTTATTGCAGTAGTTATATATATATAAAATAAACATTTTCCATTCAAATAAATTTCAAATACACAGACACACATATGCATATATATATATATATATATATATATATTTATTATGTACAGCTTTGCTATTTGCAATTAACTTGCAAGGAGAAATAAGATTTTCATTTCCAAATTGCAAAAGCTTTTTTAGAAACGTTAATTTACTAAGCTATCACATTTAGAATAAATTGGCATTTTTATCTAACATTTTAGAGAAAGTAGTTTTTTTTATCCAGATTAAATCATTCTTAGTGGCCAATGATATATATAAGAAGTTTAATCTGACTTTTCATAGCACTGAGACAGCACTGTTGAAAGTTTTTAATGATTTAATGGTGACTCAGGGAATCCTGCTATGCTGGATGATCTTTAGCGCGACTTGGGCAGTTCTGGGGTTCCCCAAGGCTCCATTCTTGGACCTGTTCTTTTTCACCTGTATACGCTCTCATTAGGGTCAATTTTAAGGAACCATAATCTTTGTTTTCATTGTTATGCTGATGACGTCCAGATCTACTTTCCTTTAGCTTTAAAATCCAACAACCCCATACAGTTAAATCATGGATGACCTCAAACTTTGTGAATCTGAATGAAAGTAAGACAGAAATTACAATGTTTGGTTGTAGTCCAGCAGTTTTTGCTCCTGGCTCCTTGGGCTCTCTTACACCTAACATTCGATCATCAGTAAAAACATCTTGGTGTAATATTTAATGACAGGCTGAAATTCGATCGCCAGCTTAGTTAAAAAACATCTTTTACCAGTTAAGAATTTTATCAAAAGTGAAAGGGTACCTGCTAGGGATGCAAGATATTGGGATTTTGGCCGATATCCGATATGCCGATATTTTAAAACTCATGTAGCCGATATCGATACTGATGTTAAAGGTGGACAAAAATAAGTAGTCATTGAAAATAGCAGTTTTGTTATCCATTTCTGACACTTTGAAAAATAATATACTCAAATATATTTTCATATGCTGATATCAAATAGATTTTTAAAAACGCGGTATCGATCTATTTTACTTTCAAAATCTCGTGAAATTTCATCGTTCTGTTACAAACTCTCGTGATATTTTGCAAATTCTTGTGAGATTTTGTTAGTAAAATAGATCGATACCGCGTCAATATATCAACATATAAAAATATTGCGAAATTTGGTGAATTTTCGGGGGATTTCGTAACATAACGATGACATATAGCAATATTTCATTAGTAAAAGAGATTGATATGGTGTTTTTAAATGGCAATATATCAGCATATGAAGATATTGGGATATTTTAATGTATCAATATTTTTTCCCTCGTCTTTAGAAGTTTTTAAGTCTGTAAAAAATAAGGTTTTGAGGAAGAAGAAGAAGTAGTATTTTTTTTTTAGACTTTAGAAACTCAGAAGCTGATCAAATATCGGGTTAAATATCGGTGGGGTGGCCGATGTCCGATATTCAGTTTTAAGGGCAATACAGGCCGATACCGATAGTGGGCCGATTATATCGTGCATCCCTAGTACCTGCCACACAGAGATCTGGAGACTGTAATCCATGCTTTTATTAATACAAGATTAGATTACTGTAATTCCTTATATGCTGGTTTGGACCACTCACTTTTATACCGTCTGCAGTTGGTACAAAATGCAGCTGCCCGTCTCCTTACTGGCACATGTAAACGTGACCACATATCACCCGTTCTAGCCTCATTCAACTCACTCCCGGTTGTTTTTAGAATTTAAATTTGAAATTGTATTGTTTGTTTTTAAAGCTCTTAATGGTCTAGCCCCCCCAGTATTTGACTGAGCTTCTCCAAATCCATGCCCCGGCCAGAACACTAAGATCCTCTAATCAGCTGCTACTGACGATGCCTAAAACCAGACTTTAAACCAAAGGTGATCGTGACTTTATGGCACCGAGACTCTGGAATAACTTGCCTTGGCATATTAGATCAGAGGCTCCTTTGAGGTTTTTAAATCCTCTCTAAAACCACATTTCTTCTCCCTGGCTTTTGATCAAGTCTAAGTGGACATTTGACAACATTTTATTTTAAAATGTATTTATCTAAATTGAAACGTTTATCCTATTATATTTTATCTCTATTCATTTTTTTCTTTTTTGCATTGTGCTTATGTATTTTAGATTTCAGTTTTTATCTTATGCTCTGCAGCTGTGATTCCTGTACAGCACTTTGTCAACCCCAGTTGTTTTAAATGTGCTTTATAAATCAAATCTCTGTGCTACTCCCTTGTATTTTTTCTATTTCTTATCTTTATTTTGTTTTTCATGGTGTGTGATACATGTAGACTTGCAGCTTAATCCTTATTTATCTTGATATACTGTATATGACTGGATATACTGTGTATATATTGTTTATTCTTAATGCACCTTTTTCCTCCATGTTTGCACCTTCTGTAACTTCTATGCCAATATGTGACCAGTGAATTTCTCCACTGTGAGATCAATAAAGCTCATCTAATCTAAAATAAAGGTTGAGTTGAATTGAGAATAAGTAGCTGAATAAACAATGGATTATTGAAATTATTACTGAAATAACTGATAGATTAACAGATCAAAAAATGATCAAGAGATTAACAGAATACTGAAATAACTGACAGATTAGCGGATCATTAATCTTTAGCTGCAGCTCTATTAACAGGACGTAGATGAAGTTTAGTTCCTACTTGCAGAACCTTTTTCTCTCCTGGTTCTGTGGGGTTTTTTCTGTCTATTTAGTTAAATAAAAATCTGATTAATCAGTGAAAAGTACAAAGGTTTATTTAGCATTAAAGCTGCCGAAGATCAAAATCCTGCTGGGTGGACAGCGGAGCGGTGGAAGCTTTCTGCACCGTACCTTGGTTCTGGTCAGGCTGTTGTAGAACCGCAGCTGAGGAACCTCTGTTCCTGCGGGTGGAGACCATGGAGGCTGGACCCGCCTCCCTTTCACTGGAAAAGAACCAGACAGAAACAACCCGGCAGGATCCACGTTACAACCCAGAAACATGGCTTCCTTTCATCACTCTGTCAGCTACAGTCAGCTCATCAACTCAAATTACGTTTCTGATTAGGATTAGATTTAGCATCAGTTTTAGCCTCCTGTCAATCATCATAAAAAGTTTAAAAAGTCCAAATGTTTCTTTAACGTTTGTCCAACCAGGAGGGGAAAGAAAACCAATTTGACAAAATTATTTTAAAACATGATTCTTTCCAAATCTTGCTTTCCCCTCCAATTCAGGAGAAGGTGAAGCTGTTGTCATGGTTACTGGTCTCCTTGTACAGTCATGTAAAAATCCTCCAAATAAATATTTTTACTGCTGGAGCTCATTTTGGACCAAGAACTGACACATTTTCTATTGTTTTTTTTGTTTTATTTTTTTAAGAATGTTTTCTGGAGGAGGAAGAGCCCAAAGCATCACAGATCCTCCACCTTATTTAACCAATGGTTAAAAAGTTTGGTTCCTAATCCAGCTGCTTTTCATGAAGCGTTCAAGCCAGAAAGTGTTTCCTACAGGAACATCCTGACTGATGAAGGGAATCATCTTCTTTTCTTTTTTTTTTCCAAAACAAAGGTTGCAGTATTTCCACAGCTTCTCAGTTAGAAATAAGCTTCTGCATCAAAAACTGATTTATTTTACAGCTTTTTATACATCTTTACAAGCTGCTCTATTGAACTTCTTTAAAGTTAAGAAAAGCAGCCCGAGTTCAAAGAAGAAAGGTGGCAGAAAGCGAGAGAGCTGCTGAGAAAGGTCGTTTTCTAAGATTAAAGGAAAGTCAGGATCTCAGGAGGGAAACGGGACGAAAGCTTCCGGAAATCACCATTAAGTAAACCCAGATGCAGTGAGCAGAACCATGCAGGACAAACAGAGAATTTCAGACAGATTCTGGGGCTGCAGTTTGTTTGAACAACGATCAAAGCGACACAAACCGGCTGACGCTGCGGTTTGAACTCAAACGGCTCCAGAGCAGCTCTGGGTTCATGCGGAGAGGCGGAGGAAACCCGCTCCAGGATCCATCAACCGTTTACTCACTGCTGCCGTCTGCGGCGAGGTCCTGCTGCAGGGCGGAAATGTGTCTGTACCAGCGCAGAGCGTGGACGTGCTGCGGGTCGGGGGGTCTGGGAAGGAGCCTAAAGGCTCTCAAGTCGACCTGGGAGGGGCCGAAACCCGCCAGGTAGCTGCGTGAGGTGAGGTAGTCGTTCAGGGCCGCGGTGAGCGCAGCCTCCTCGTTAATCTGCAGCAAGAAGCCAAACTCAAAGGCTGCAGAAACAAGAGGGCAGACGTTCGCAGAGTTACCCGCCGAGCAGCAAGTGGCAGAGAAGTCAGCAAAGCTCATCAATCACACCTTTCACTCCTCATGTTTTACTTCCAAGCAGCCAGACTCTCCTTCAGCCTTTAACAGGTTTAAGAAACGCCAAAGCTGCTTTGATCCAGATCGCTTTCATAGTTTAACTAAAACTTCAGCTGCTTCAACACAAAACAACTAAGAAATTAAAGCCAATCAGCTTTTCCAGGGAACGACAGACTGAGTAAAGCTGATATAAATAAATAAAACAAAAGATGGCTGAGTAAAAGAAAACAGCTTTATTTAACTTTATGCTAACGATGCAAAACATGCAGAGTTAAAGTCCTTTCTGCGTCTCGATGGACTTAATTGACACAAACCAGCAGCTGATTTCTAATAAGATGCATTAAATAAGCTGAACCCAACAATGTTTAAATAAACTAAAATGTCTGTTAAGATTAAACAAAGCAACGGAAGAGGATTTATATAAAGGTCAGGAACAAAAGACGGTGAACATCCAGCCAACTGATCAAATAACCCAATATATAGCAAATGGGATCCAACATAAGGAAACTGATATAATGAATGTAAAACATGGGAATCCCATCAAAACAATGATAATTGAATGAATCGACTGATCCTCCTCTGCTTCAACCACTGCTCTGACTGACCGTCAGGTGCTCAGGAAACTGCCTGCTAGTTCTGAGTCCTGTTGAAAAGGGGAAATCTGCTAATTCTATCAATGGTCTGCATGTGGAGCAGGTTTGTTTTTCCTTTTCCTTTGTTACAAACAAGATGATGAAAAACTAAAAACATACAGAGACCATGAAAGTGAAATAAAAAGCTGTAACTTAGCAGAACCATCACAGGGAAACACATTGGAGGGAAGATCAAGAGCAGGATGAAATTAAAGGGAAAGCAGCAGATATACAAGCAATACGTTTATTTAATTTAAGCTTTTAGAAGTAGTGATAATGATAAAGGGTAACAGGAGCTGCTTAGATTTGTTAAAAGGAAGGGGAGTGGCGGCGGCCTATTGTTTATGACAAAGAGCCTGGAATCCAGAGGTTCTGAGTTCAAGTCCCACAGACTGCCACTCTGGGTCCCTGAGCAAGACCCTTAACCCCACACTACTCCCCAAAGGGTTGGGTTAAATGCAGACAGTTCATTTCACTGCTCTGTAGTTGTGGCAGTGTAATGACAATAAAAGCTGGAGAAGAAAAACAACATTTTTTTATGGAACCAAAGAAACATTTAGATCTTCTTTTTTTGTTAGAATAAAATAATCAGATTTTAATAAAGCTGCTATAAGCTTCTATAAACAGGAAAATAGATACAGTAATCATTTTTAAACCACAACATATATGACTGAGTCGATCAGCTGACAGATGGACAGAAGGGAACATTTAGAGAACATCATATGTTTTTGGTTAGATAAAGACTTTACCAACTTAATACAATACGCCGAATGGAGATTATCTGTTATAGCTTGAAGATCACCAATTTACTAATGTGTCTGTCTTACAGAAGTCAAACGCTGCCATTAAAAATCTTAAATTGTTGTGTTTTTAAATGGAGTTATGTTGCTTTAGCCGAGTTACAGCTAATAGGGGCTAGTTTGAACCGACAGCCACTGAAATATTAAAACGAAACTGTTTGTGGTTTTTATCGACTGAATATTTCAGTAATCGGGGATAAAAACAGTCAGTTAATGAAAGGAAAATGTGTACCTGTCTCTGCTGAGCTCGACATTTCCACAGTGCTGAATGAGATGCTGATGCAATAATAACCGGGACCGGAAGGAGAAACAGGAACTAATGTTTTAACACTTGGGAGCAGGGGACGCCTATGTGTGACGGACTCTGATACACATGTGTTGATTCTGATACATTTTAGGCGTTTATTTCGTTTAACTCTTATTATAGGGACCGGAGTGACAGGACGCGTGTTACTAAGTTGATTGTGGAGAAATGTGGGATGTGCGATCATTGTGGGATGGAAGAAGAAAATAGTGAAAATGAAGAAGATTGGAATTAGAAAAAGCGGAAGTTCTGTCAAGTTATGAACAATATAGAAATTCCACAGGAAAATAAAATGATTACAAAGTAATATTTAAACTAAGGAGTTAATTATTATTTATTATTAATTAATTAAATAATGATTTAATGTAATTAATTAATAATTCATATATTAATATGTTGTAATAATTATTATTATTAATTAATACATTAATAATAAATTATTATTAATTATTTAAATTCAGGGAGACTCTTTTGCAGATTGGAATCCAGTGCAGTAAACAAAATCGTCGATAAACAAACTTATAGAAGTCCAAAGTGCCAAAATACTGTATAGTGGAGACCTGTTAATAAACTGCAGAGACGGCGTGCAACAAGGCAAAGCCATACGAATTAACAAGATTGAGGGGAAAAGAGTTAAGTGCAGCTTGGTGGAGGACAAAAGGATTAGCGGAGCAACTTGTTTGATCAAAGTTAAAATCTATTTTACTTCCTATGTGACCACAACTTATTAAGTCGTGGCCACAACTCATCTATCTTAGTAAGTCGTGGCCACAACTTAATAAGATAAGTTTTGGCCACGACTTAATAACTTGTGGCCATAACTTAGTAAGTTGTGGTCAAAACTTAAAAAGTCGTGGCCACAAGTTATCTATCTCTTCAAACATCTTAAAAAAAAATTCTGCCCATGTCACCAGATGGGCTCCGTAAGGAGGAGTAGAACATGTGTTCATTTATTGTAGAAAATATATAAAAGATGACAGAACTGGAAAGGGTAATGGGGAGTTCAGTAAATATGGTTAATTTATTAGGGAAACATCAATCACATGATATAGTTAAAGCACTTATTAAGTATTTAAAAGACACAAAATTAGATTAGAGGATTTTGTATTTATGTGTGTGTGAGTATAAGTATGTATTTAATTTAGTTTTTTTTTTTTAAGATACATAGAGATTTTTTTTTCTGAATTACATCTCCGTCCACTTGATGGCGGTAATACACATAGTCTGTAAAGTGCCATAAAACACCATAGAAGAAGAAGACAGAAAAGACCCGGAAGTTTGTTTGTTTGTTTGTAAAATCTGAAGTGAAAGTGCAGCAAACGTTTCCAGCTTTAGCTGAATGGGGAGTTATTCCTTCAGTCTGAGCTGAAATGTCGCAGTTTAAGGAGTATAGCGATGCTGTGAGGCGTCTTTATGAGCGCTACACGGAGTTTGTGAGGAGAAACCCTGCAGCTACAGCCCAGCTGGAGAACACAGTCCGAACACTGTCCTACCTAATAGCAGGTGAGCCCTGAACTATTCACACCCAGACAAACGCGGCCTCACTTCAGCCACAAGTCAGTTTTTTTATTCGGGTTTTATGTTGTAGATAAACTAGAAGTGTTGACTAATTGTAGAGTGAAAAACAATTAATAAGGTGAAATGTTAAATACGTGATATCCTTAAATGTTATACCTGCTGAAGAAAAGCTTCATCACAGGTGCAGGTTCAACATAGTGGTGGCTGCATCATGCTGTGGGGATGCCTTTCTCCAGCAGAGACAGGAAAGCTGGTCAGCTGGTGAGGGGAACTAAAACCAGGAGGTTCCCCTTCCAGGAGAACCAACGCTGGAGTTTAGTTCAGGAATCTGTGGCGAGATTTAGTGATGTTCAGAGAAGATCTGACTGAACCTGAACTGAAGAAATGATCAGAAACCATCAGTCTGTAGATGTTCAAAGCTGGCAGATAAACTGTCAGCTGAAGGTGCTGCAGGAGTTCTGCTCTCTTCCACAGTCTGATCCATCATTTTCCTCCCTATGATCCAAGCTTCAGGTGCATCTTTTTAAAGTGTCCTGATTCTCAGTTCTTCAGATTTTTGAGACAGTTTTTTTTTTTATTTCTGTCCTGTTAGTCAATCCTTCTGTAACACAGTTTAGTTTTTAGTCAGTTTGCTGAAATCCTTTCTTATTTCTGCAGACCCATGAGCGTAGGTTTGCATAAGGACCATGGGGACAAGTCCCTACCAAAACTTTGGACGGACCTACCTGTCCCTACCAACAATTAGATGTGAATACCATGTTTATAATTTACAATACATCGTTGTTGCAGCAGTAGAGGAGTTCTGGAATGGGGAATATTGACAGACGAAAACATGTTTTATCTAAAATGGAAAATGTTTATTTTTTTTTTTTACAATTTTGGTGTAATTCTTGCTCTTAGTTGGTCGCTCTGTGAGCTAAAGACATCTTTTAGAGTCTAGATACTCCATAATGATCAATCGATTACTAAATTTGTTGACATTATTTCAATAATTGATTAATCCAATGAATTGTTTCAGCCATAAATAAAATACATGAAATGGGTTAAACAGAGTAACTACAGCCTAGATGTAGAGCTTGTAGAGTGAAGTTAATATATTAAATAGGGATGCACGATATAATCGGCCCCCTATCGGACATCGGCCACCCCACCGATATTTATCCCGATATTTGATCAGCTTCTGAGTTACTAAAGTCTAAAAAAATCTCTTTTACTAATGAAATATTGCTATATGTCATCGTTATGCTACGAGATCCCCCGAAAATTCACTAAATTTTGCCATATTTTTATATCTTGATATATTGACGCGGTATCGATCTATTTTACTAAAAAAATCTCACAAGAATTTGCAAAATATCATGAGAGTTTGTAACAGAACGATGAAATTTCACGAGATTTTGAAAGTAAAATAGATCGATACCGCGTTTTTAAAAATCAATTTGATATCAGCATATGAAAATATATTTGAGTATATTATTTTTCAAAGTGTCAGAAATGGATAATAAAACTGCTATTTTCAATGACTACTTATTTTTGTCCAGCTTTAACATCGGTATCGATATTGGTTATCGGCTACATGAGTTTTAAAATATCGGCATATCAGATATCGGCCAAAATCCCAATATCGTGCATTCCCTAATATTAAATGATCAGTATCAGTTTCTCTTCTATTTTCAGTGCTCATATAAATACAATACATTTATTTGGCGTCCCTTGAATCTATTATTTTGTTTTGTTTTAATGATAAAAAGAGAATATTTAAAAGATAAGAGTGGGCTTTACCTCTGTTTACCTCTGCACAATTCTATATCTTCAAAAAAAAAGTAGAAATCCACATATAACAGACATATTTAGACTATATTCTGTTAAATAGGCACAGATTTACCTACTGTCTTAGGTAATTTCAAATGCAAACCTTTTCAAAGTGGAAAAAAGTCCTATTTCCTCATTCATCAGAGCCAGTAAAGCGTCAGTCATTGATAAACAGCATCTAGTGTGTGTAGCGCTTATAAAATTTGGATAAATGTAGCAAGAAATGCTGCTTTTCTCTTTAAACGAAATACATCCTGATTTTCATGTCAAGCATAAAAAAACGAGCATGCATATTATTGCATAGGACCAATGACATCAGACCAACAGTGTCCCTACCAAAGTTGAAATCAAACCTACTGTGCAGACCGAGTTCAGGCAGCTGTCAGACCAAACATGCAGCCAATCATTTCTGTTTCCAAACCTGCAAAAAGTCATCAAGCGCCGCAGTGAGGGCGGGTTAAATGATCGCAGAGACTAACATGTTCCTCCGTTTATCTTTCAGGGCGCTTCGCTGATTCTCATGAGATCTCTGAGCTTGGTGAGTAAAGAGCCGCTGCAGGATTCTCTCACACCAGAACCTGCCCTGAGTTTTGCTTCCTGGTCGGATCCTTCCTAACAATAGATTTATGCTTCTAACAAGAATTTTCCAAACTCTGCTGGTTTAAACTAAATCATAGTTTGTGGAGAAAAAATTGAAATGCTTTATTTTTTGGTTTGTTTGAATTTTTGACCACATAAATTCACCTGAAGCTTATTTTGTCCAGAGAAAGCTAAACTTTTACAGTAAAGAGACCTGGATCATTCTTTTTTTTGTTTGTTTGTTTGTTTGTTTTAATGTAAAATTGAAAAAATACTAAATAAAAAAAAAAATAATAAAAAAAAAGAGACCTGGATCAGATAATGAGGAGAGATCCAATTTTAACCAAAATAATTTTTTGATTTTATTGGCTGGAATCTAAAATCTCTGATATTTTCATGCTGATAAAAACTTTGGAGCAAGAGCTTAATACAAAGGAAAATCAGAATAAAATGTATGTGTAGCTTCAGTAGAAAATAATCAAATGGCGCTAATCTCTGCTCCAATAGTTGCAGTTCCTCAGTCAGGTCTCCTGCACAAAAACCCAAAAGCAGCCTCTACTCCTGCTGGTTTAGCAGGATGACTCCTTCAGCAAACATTAGCTAAGCCTCCAGGGGGCGATCTGATGGCAGCGGATGTAGGAGTTTTTACCCTGCGAGCGAAGCCCGGGCTTTCAGCTTCATTGTGTCCTCGGAGAAAAAACCGCTCACCCTCGCCGCCTACTGATGGAGGTCAGAGGTGGCGCCTGTGTACAGTGAGCAGAAGCGAGGCTGATCTCACACTGGAGAAATTCCCCTCTCCACTTGACCCATGACCCGGGAGCAGTGCCTGTAGTGTAAAGCACTTTGGTTCAAGGTAATTGATTGGTGATTGCTCTACTTATCTTCCAGTTTACTCTGCATCCAACCTTTTGGTTCTGTTCAACGACAGCATCCTGCGTAAAGGACTGCGATGCGCCTTCTCTGTGGTGAGCACGTTTAATCTCTTCCTTATGGTTAATCTGGATGAAGCTGAGAGATTTCTGCAGATGCTAGAAGCTCAGATTGTGTTTGAAGGAGATGAATTATCGTTTGGATCAAATTGTTTTCCTAAAGTTTGGTGAATTTTCCCTGCACCACCCTCCTGCTGTGTGTTTGTGTTCAGCCACTGTCTCAGCAGAGACTCCTCACCTGGCTGTCGGTGCTGGAGTACGTGGAGGTGTTTCTGGAGATGGGGGCCGGGAAGCTGTGGGGGGAGGCGGGTCGCTGGCTGATGATCGGGCTCATCCAGATCTTTAAGTACGCCCTGCTTTCTCCCCATTCATTATAAAACCTCTGTTTAAATCACAAAAAACAACCTGAGATCAGTTAGACGGAGATTTATTTTTCAGGAAAATTTTTCTTTTTTTGTGTTTTGAAGATATTTTGCTCTTTAACTTTAATGCCCCAGAGATTCTCTAATGCTCCCTATGCGCTTTGTTTCAGGGTAGCTTTTCGCCTCGTTCTTCTTCTGCTGTACAAATTGGGCCTGCAGACTTCACCTCCCATAATCCCTCTGGACAGAGGGTCTGAATGTGTCAGCGAAGGTCAGTTTTTCTGTCTTCTTTTTAAAGTCCAGAAGGGACTATTCTTTACTTTTTACCAGAAAGAGTTTATTTCTGTCCTTGCTTTGTAATAATTGAAAATAGAGCTGTTCTAAAGACAGTGCCTAGTGGGAGTCCTGCAGGGTTGTGAAAATAGGTTTTCCTAAATAAATCATGTTTGAAAATAAAGGATTTACTCCAGAGATGTCTGTAAATGTTTGGTTCCAGTCCCTGACCAGTAAACATGGGCTCATACAAGCTCTGAGGCACGGAGGCGGAGGCACGGTGGTCTTTTGTTTTTTTTGTATCTCTGCTTCTGTCTCCTTGAACCCCAGTGGGCCTCAGCAGATGGCCGCTCACACTGAGCCTGGTTCTGCTGGAGGTTTCTTCCTGTTAAAAGGGAGTTTTTCCTCTCCACTGTCGCTACAAGTATGCTTAGTGTGAGGGATTGTATTTGAGTCAATGAGTCGATGCAATCAACTAGCTTTCCTTAGATGGAAAACTTTAAATCAATTTGACTGGATGATCTGGTTGAACTGCAAAGAGCCTTGATATGACATGTTGTGAATTGGCACTAAATAAATAAACTGAATTAAATTGAATTGAAAATTGGGCTGATGTTGCAGCAGCAGATCCCGGGTTTCTCCTCTATGTACTAAAGCAGCATAGAGATGCATCTGAAGCTCATCAGCAGAACCACAACAGAGGAGCTGAGTGAGGAAGAGTGAGTGAATCAGTTGGTGTTTTTTACCCTCAGATGATAGTACCGGGGAGCAGCAGGAGGACGCCTGCTTCGTGGGTCAAAGGTCAGGCCGGGCCATCAGACCTCTGGGTAGCGGTGAGGAAACCCTTAAAATGTTCTGTTCAACATTTACCTTCTTTTTGCCTGAAAATGATCCAACATTCATTTTGTTTCTTTTTCCACATTTTTTTTAATTCAGTTCTGATCTTTCCCAAACAACAACCTTTAATCTGATTAAAATAGTCAGCGGGAGAAAGTAACAGAGTATATTTACTTAATTACAGTACTTTTTTTGGTGCACAGTGAACCCTCATTATAACACGGTTCACCTTTCATGACCTCTCTGCTTCACAGATTAGCACTGTGCATCCTGTTCTGCATTCTGATTGGCTAAACAGCCTCCACGCCTCTTCTCTACCTGTGTGCCAATAACGTTACGGTTTAATATTTTTTTATACATGTACATCAAACAGCTTGCCAAATGTAAGTTTCTCCAAAACCCATAATGTTGACGAAACGTTCTGCCCCTACAAAGGCACAAAAGACAATGCTAACTATCGCAGAAAAAGTTAAACTTCTGGACGTGCTAAAGGAGGGTAGAAGCTATGCGGCTGCATGTCGCCATTATGGAATTAATGAACCTTCAGTTCGTTCCATAAAGAAGAAGGAAAATAACATAAGGACAACCGCAGTAATAAGGAAGCAAAAAGGATTGCAACTGTCTGCAAGAAGACCATGGTAAGGATGGAGACTGCATTAGCTTTATGGCTTAATGACTGCAGGCAAAAGAACGTTACGCTGGATATGAACGCACAAAATCTGCACAAAATCTGGAACACTGCATCAAACTGACGGCAACATGACCAGTTTTGGGCACGTTACTTTGAAAAAGTAATTATAGTTACTGCTTACTACAAAAAGTAACTGAGTTACTCCACAATAAAAGTAACTAGTTACTAGTAAAAGTAACCCTCACCACCCAGCCCCCACCTTCTCGCCGTGTGTTTCCAAAGCCAGCTGAATAGAGCGGACGACAAAGACAAGAACCTGCAGAGAGTTTAGCATTTATTGCAACTCAACGTAAATGACGTAAACCCCATCAGATACTGTTCCCCTGCTTTACATGGGGGAACGGTATCTGATGCTGTGTAAACATCATCAGGCTGCATTACCTCTACTCATAGGTGTGAAGTTTTTTATCAGGGCGTTCAGATCAGGTGAGTGAATGAAATTAATAACTGGGGATGTCTAATTCTGAAATCCTGTGTGTTTGGGTTGTTATAGATATGGCAACATCCATCCATCCCGATTTCTCCCTTTCTCCATATAGGCTAATGATCGTTCACGCTCTCCGTAGTTCTCCTGTGGCGCGAATACAGGGCGGCTGTTACGCGCCTTTAGCGAGCATGCGTGTTTCCCGTCGCTTTCGCGGTGAATCGTGCCACCTACGCTGTGCGGAGATGCAGGGGAAACCGTATCTGATGGGGAAACGCAGCTCGACGTAACACCGGTAATTCCATCTGGAAAGCGCTGTTTTGCTGCTGGAGTCCTCCTCACTCTCCATCTCTCTGAGTGTGCTGTACGTTAACACCTGCCGGCGAAAACACCCACCTACCCAACTGACAGACGGAATCTCACTATACATCAGCCATTCTAATCCTCCCCTCATGACAAGGCGCGCATGAGTCCTATTATGAAAAAAAAGGCTAATTGTGTGACCTGAGTAACGTGCAGGTGTCTGCCATCGTAACTGCATTATAGTTACAGTCAAAGTAATTAGTTAGATTACTTGTTACTAAAAAAGGTTAACTTTCAACGCCGTTACTCCCATCACTGTAAATGACAGGGAGGAGGATGCAGATACCGGCCATCAACGAGTGCTGTTTACGCAGTAACAAGCACATTTAATGCCAACAAGGACTGGTTTGAAAAATATAAGAAATGCTTTGGACTTAAAAATGTTTCTCTGAGAGACTGAGAATACCGCTGGAGAAGAAGTGTTCCCCAAAAATAAATTTAAAGCAAATCATTGAGGAAGAGGGATGTTAGCCTTAACAAGTTTTCAACAATAGTCGAAAAACAAGGGTTCAATGTATCTTTAATTTACTTGAGTCATTTTCTAGAGGGGGGTACTATGTGACCACGTGGCTCAGTAGGATGAGTCTCAGATCAGAGTTCTAGTTTCTACGTTTCTAATAGATTAGAACATTAAATCACTTTTCGATAGTGAAAGAAAGAGGATAATTAAGACTCATGTTTTCTTTTTGGTTTGTTTTTGAACAAGAAATAATCTTTCTGTCTTTTTAATTCTTTTTGTGGCCTTTTCATGCTGAAGTTCTTTCCAGGTGTTGTAGATTCTATAGCAGGTAGTTCTATGTATCAATACATAAGGTGGTTCCTGAAAGTTACAAGTTCTTTAAAATTACTCTGGAAAAATATACAGAAATGTGCTGATAGAACATTTTATTTAGTATTTTTGAATACTTCAATATTTTATGAGTACTTCAATACTTGAGTAGATTATTGAGTAACTTTACTTGTAGTTAAGATTCGACTATGAGTATCAATACTTTTACTCAAGTATTACAGCTGAGTGCTTTTTCCACCGCTGCTGGATTTACGTCTTATTTACTTCATGCAAACAGTTTTTTTCAATTCTTTCTTACAGAGTTCGTTTAGGAAAAATTTATTTTACATGCATTTTTCTTTTATTTTTTTGTCGTATCTCCCTTAAAAAAGTATGTTTTATCTCAGAGCGTGCTTTCCTGGTTTAATAAAAGCTTAATATAATAAAATACAGCAGCAAGGAGAAAAGATATCAGTTGTTTGTCCATGATTCTGTTTACTTCTATTTTCTATCCATCCATCCTCTCGCCCTGCTTTTAAAGACATATTTCTTTTTTACAATATTTATAAAAAATCCCCCCTGACTAAGATAGGATTTGAGCAAAAACCAAAATAAAAAGCCAGTCCTGTTTGGACCTCATTTTCTCGGCCGTCTGATCCATCAGAACCATCATCCAGGAATCAAAAGGCCTTAGCTGACCCAGGTTGTATATTAATTTGTTTTCTTGGTTGCGTTTTGGTTCTGATCCTGTGGAATGTTCAGAACGGTTTAGATCTAAATTCAGTTTTATCTCCAGCCACTGGAGGAGCTGCAGGTTTCTGTCCAATCCGAACCCAGAGTGCATTGCCTGAACGCTGTGTTCAACCAATCAGATCTGCCCCTTTAAAAACCTCAGACGTCTAAATGGATCCATAAAACCAGTAGGCTCCACGGGGCCTGCCGTCTTTGAGATGTGTTTACGTGAGGCGGGAATCACCATAGCAACCAGCGTTTCTGATCGTGACCAGGCAGCTTGTTGTTTCTCATAGGGATCCACCTTTAAGTTGGATAGAAATGCTAACAGGAGAATAACATCCTTCATCCCTGTGCTGCTGCAGCTCCGTCCCTGCAGAGCCGGCTGTGGGGAGCTCCGAGGAAGAGGAGCGGCCTGCAGAAGATCAACAGCAGGCCGACAGATCTGAGCTTCCAAGAGACCCTCGCCGAGTCAGTTTACATCAGCCGACCTCTGGTGCACCGTATCCTTTAACCAGCTGGTCTCCAATAAGAACAGTCTGATCTAGTTTGAAATGGTAACGCTAGTTTCAACCACTAGAGGGAGCTTTTCTCTTTCACAGCCAGAGAGGGAAAGCTTTTTTCCTGAAGCTTCAGTGGGTATATATTTGGAAAGGAGGACTAACCGGCTCAGGTTTTAAAATCTGCAGCTTTGGATGAATCAAAGCTTTTATTTTTAAGCTAAAAATTTAGGCTAAAACTATGAGGATCAGAAGTAAAGGAGGATCTGAGTGTGTGATTAATCAGCCGTGAGATAAAAACTGCTCCTCAAAGATCTAATGTCCTGTTGGATCGTCCTTCCACCAAATTTTCCACCTGCATATTTCAGCAGGGAAACAGATGCTTCTGCCTCACTGAGCAGCAGTTTTCCTATACTCCATCTTTCCTAACACAGTTGTGTGTCTGGGAGTTTGTGGGAAGCGGTCGTGGAAGCCGTGGCTCGTCTCAGCCGCCCTGGAGCTGTCGAGGTAAAAAAACAAAACAAAAAAACCTTGTCCTATAACAACATTTTGCAGATTTAAGTTTGCACGTTTCCCATGATGCTGGAATGTTCAGGGCTCTTTTACTTCCTGGATGTTTTCTATTAATCTATGTTCCTATTAAGGCTTATGATTGCAGATTTTTTAGCGATTCTTTCAGTAAATTTTATTATCTGCAGATTTAATTTAATTTGAATCGGATTAAAATTCCACAGAAAACAGAAACATGGTTTCAGCTGCAACAAAGTAGCAAAAAAAAAAACCACGCAATTATTACCATCAAGTGTTTTTACTCTCACGTCATGAGTGGGTGTGGAAACATTTCACTCATTTCTGTTGTTTCCTGCAGCTTCGCCATCCTCAGAGACGCCAAGTTTGAAAACCGGTGGGAGAGAGCTGAGATGAAGAGGCGAGCCTTCCTGCTGTGCTACTATCTGCTGCGCTCCCCGTTCTACGACACATTCTCAGAGTAAGATAAACAGATTACATCCTGATCATAGACATCTCCCTCCCTCCACGAGGCCACGTTAAAAATAAGCCTAGAAGCAGGTTTAAACACGTCTTTACCAAAGAATTCCTACTTTAGATTTAGGTTCTTCCATATATGGTCATTTAAAATCTCGGGGTTGACATGAAGCGACCTTTAGTATTTGTCGTCTCTGTAACGTAGACACTGCTCTAAGATTATGCCGTTCACTGGTCTGTTAAGACTGGAAATTTTTCCTTCTGCTCCAGTTTTATTGGAAGCAGCAGATTAGATGGTTCTGAAACTCAAAGGAAATTAACAGATTTCTATTAAAATGAACCATAGAGATGTTCACCTGGAGAACCAAACCGTCCCCTCACCAGGAAAGAGCATAGCGCCTTCCTTTGGGTCCAATTCCTCTGGGGAGGTTTGGTTCTGACCCAGAACTTTAATGTTCATTAACTTAGGAAGGTCATCAAACCCTCAGATTTACAATCCTGATCATCCTCTGCTTCTGTAAGAGTCTACTTGGACTAGATCTACAGTCCTATTCGACCATTTGCGGTTAGAGACATTCTGTATGCCAAGGCTCAGAGACGGCTCCTACACCTGATCGGGTTTTCCCACCAGGCGGAAACGATTTGAGGAAGCTTTCAGCAAACTGATGATGCATCAGAGCAGCAGACACGCTGAGCTCCACAGAGGCTCCGTTCTTCCAGTAAAGACGGTTAACATATTCCTTGTTGTCTGCAGGGAAAAGATCATTTTCCTGCTCAGACTTCTGGCTGATCACGTCCCAGGAGTTGGACTTGTGGCACGTAAGTACGGCAGGCTGAGATTTAAGCTCTGACTCAAAATCTTTTTTTAATGTGAAAAGTTCTGTGAAATGTTTCAGAACCAGTCGGACCCCGAATCTAAGCTGAAGCTTCTGTTTGCAGGTCCTCTGATGGAGTACCTCCCCACCTGGCAGAAGATCTACTTCTACAACTGGGGATAAACCTTCATGGATTCCAGTTCCACCTGGAATATGGACCAACATTCCCGTCAGTCCTGGGAAACAGAGCTGAAATGTTATTGTTCTGATCCGGTTTGACCAACCCAGAGGACC
The DNA here is from genome assembly GCF_016077235.1 of Cyprinodon tularosa. Classification (NCBI taxonomy): domain Eukaryota; kingdom Metazoa; phylum Chordata; class Actinopteri; order Cyprinodontiformes; family Cyprinodontidae; genus Cyprinodon; species Cyprinodon tularosa. The sequence goes on from NW_024039335.1 coordinate 452,416, forward strand.
GGTCTGTCTGCGGAGGTCAGGCATGCGGAGCGCCTCCATTCCTCCAGCCTGTAAATTACTCCCCGCCGACAGGCTTCCATCATTTGTGGAGTGAGCCAAGATCCTTCCCTGCAGGTCAAAGACGCTGAACTTTCCCACAACTGTTGATTTTTCCTCCAATCAGAGAAAACTCCCAGTTTTAGATTATTATTTCTCCTGCAGAAATAAAAGTTGACTGAAAGCATAAAGATGAGAGAAACTGAAGGCTTTCCATCTTTATTGACATACTGGATATGGTTCTTTGTAGCCTACAAATAAATAGTTTGATCCTTTCATGTGATTGGACACTGTTGGGTCAGAACATAAAGGAAATAATAAACATCTGCTGAACGTCAGGTCTGCTCCAAACATTTAGTACGAGCTTCAGGAAGCCCACACTTTCTGAAGCCAAAGATTAATTTCCTGAAAACAATCCCAGAATTTTGAATCAGAGGCGAGCTGCAGCAGACCTGAGGTTCGAACAGGAAACGCTGCGTAAGTGAGGATGCATAGTCAGATCCTGGAGCTGGAGGCGGCACTCAGGTCTGAGCTCCTAGCTGAACCGTTTTTAATGGGAGCAGAGGTAAGAACCTGCTGCGCAATCAGCTCAGGATGGCTCTGAAATCAGTGCTTCATGTAGAAGAAAAAACAGCCAAACTTCACTAGAAGTCAGCAGCTTTAAAACACGATGGATTCCTGAACTGAAACAAAACACAGCAGCTTGTTCTTAAATCGCACAATAAAACAAATACTTTAAATGTTCTCAATCAAAATCACATAGATTTCTGAATTAAGAAAAATAAAGACATCATGTTGAAACTCTAAGACCAGCAGGTTGGACAGAAACGGCCGTTTTAGAAAAGATTTCTTATTTTCTGATGGTTTATGAAAATAAAACTCAAGATTCTGCTAATGGGGGAAGGGAATACTGTCCTAGTGGAAGACGGGCAGCAGGGACGCCGTCTTCTCCATGCAAACGCTCCCCCGCCTCTGTCCAAATGCACAGGTCAATCGGGAGGCATTACGTTTTCCCTCCGATCGGCTGCCGGCGCTCAGTACGATCCGTAGCGATCCTTGGAAACATCACAAGGTCTCTGTTAGACGGAGAAAACCGACCGAGCAGGATGTTAGCGAGGAGCTAACAGGAACTCACCTGGATGGTGTTCATCACGCCGTTAGCGAGGACGGCCATCTTTCCTGCCACGGTTTTCACTCCCTGCTTGAACTGTGCGATGTCCGGGCCGGAAGGCAGGACGCTGTCGAAGTCCGATGCCCTGCCTGAGGATGGGAAGCAGAGCTGTTTCTACGGCAGGAGGACGGTGCCCCCCGAGGGACAATGTTTGTTTTAACAACTTTAAGTCATAGCATAAGTCATTCAATGTCCTGAAAAAAAAAAAAAAACTTTCCTTCCTGCTGTGGTTGATCAGAAACTAGGACCATTCAAAGATGTTTTTAAAGCAGTCCTGCCCTTCTGGACTCGGTAAAGTTCATCACTACAGGCGATAAACTAACTTAATAAAGTGATTTGGTTCTGGAAGATCAGACGGATCAGCATTTCCGACCGGCTGCTCTGATTCTTATGGAAACGCTGCCTTTATAAACCACCAACAGGAAACGATAAACTGCATGAAACAAACCAGCTAGCGTTAGCACGATGAGACGCTAGATAAAGAGTTTTCATTTTCATTAGAACTGAAAATGAGCTAATTAATATTGGAATAAAAGTTCATCTTTGATTTAAGGCGGAGGTCTCCTACCCCCTGGGGGTCCACAGAGGTACTGCATGGGGGTCACGAAGGTTTTGGTTGATTAGACTTTTTTTTCTTTTTTTTTTATATTCCCCCCTGCAATTTTTTCCACTAATTGAAATGTTTTTAAATCCACATTAACATGAATTCAACACACTGTAGTAAACAGATAAAAGGAGGCAGAAGATGTCTTTCAGTCATCAATGCACACATTCAGCGACACACAGGAGCTCTTTCAAGCTGGGCACCGTTTCATTCACAACACCTGTCCCATCAACCAGGAATCAGAATCAGAAATACTTTAATAATCCCAGGGAGAAATGACTTTCGTTACATTACTCCATCTGTAATAGAGTGACTATAGGACCAGTTTGCTAGAACACTATTTCATACAATTAAATATCATTTGGGGTCTCCGCTCCATGGTGCCATTGGTTTGGGGGTCCTTGGCCTGGAAAAAGTTGCAGACCCCTGATTTAAGGAATAATTTTATTTAGAACTGATTCAAAGAAAAGGAACTGCTTTGGGGTGAAAAAGGCAGATTTCTGTGGAAAGAGCGATAAAAGACTTCCTGTCGGATGGGAGGCTAAGTAGCCATGAACTGGTAACATTCAGGCCTGCAGCCAAATGAAGCTTCAATGTTTCCCAGCAGCTCGAACCTAAAGCCGACTCGTTTGATCTGCTCTGGTTCTGGCGTGGAGCTCAGTGGGTGGAAGCCCGTCTCACCTCTGGGGTCGCTGTCATCTCCAAACAGATCGGCCGAGCTGATGGAGGTGCTGCCAGACATGCCCTCCAGCCTCGTCTTCGCCTCGTACTACAGAGAACAGAGGTAAGACATGTTCAGCCTGCTGAGTGGAACCGGAGCGAAGAACCGGGTCAGACCCAACCCGGGCGCCTCACCTCGGCGTTGCTCTCCCGACCAAAGAACATGTCTGAGGAGATGGCCTTGGCGTTGGCGAACTTATCCCTGGCCTCACTGGACTCGGACATGGCAGAGGACGCCTCGGCTTTCCTCCTGCTGGGAAGCCTGGTGAAGAACATTGATCAGAACCGGAACCGACTCAGACAGACCGACTGTATGACAGAGCAGGGATACCTCTCTCCGATTGGCTGAATGCTGGAGATGGTCACCTCCTCTTTGGGCTCCTCCTTCTCCAGAGCCCAGGATGATGTAAAAGAGGCGCTTCCTCCGTCTGCGTCCCAGCGGGACCCGAAGCTGTCCCCAACTGAGAACGGGTTGTCTTTATACCTGAGAGAGAGAGCGGGGGTTAAACCCAGTGGGGTCGGGGGTCGGCTGTTAAAAGGGGAGGGGTTCTGGCGTACTTCGGGGGTCCAGAAGTGAAGCCTGGCTCGTCGAACACGTCCAGCTTGGAGCGGGAGGAAGACTTGGCTCCAACAGGAGTTTCCTGCTCAATCACCTGCATCTCTGACATCACCGAGTGAGACATGACACTGAAAGGACAGCAGCGACACGTTTAGGTCCTGAACGGTGGAGCAGAGGAGCTGCCCGTCGGACGCCTTACCTCCTGCTGCCGAAGCCCATCCCCAGCCGCTCAGCCTGCTCCCTCTTCTTCCCCTCCAGGTTCCGGAGCTTCTTGTCCTCCATCTTCCTGTCGATCTCCAGCTCCTTGTAGGCCAGGCGCATGGAGGCCACTCTGGAACAGAGAGTTATCCATCACAGCCTTGAGCTTCTGAACGTACCTCTGAGGTGAAGTAGAACAGCTTTCCTTACATGGACTCCTCAGCCTGCTTCTTTGCCTCCGCTGCCTGCTCCTCTCTCATCTTCTCAGCCACCTGAGCCTGTTTCTCCACCTCAGAGAAGCTCTTCCCGCTCACCTTCTGCGCACCGAGGCCTTTCTTAGCACCGAGCTGCAGCATCACAGACAGAAATTATTTGCTGATTGAGCTCTGCTTTCAATAATCGTTTAGCTTTCATTCATTCATTCATTCATTATTAAACACGTAAAACATTAGTTCATCAATTCCTACTGATCCATTTATTGCTTGGCCACCTAAACTGTCTTACTTATTACATCAATCCAGACTGTTTGTTGATGTTTATTCTAATGAAATGAAATTATTACAGCATCAAAACAACCATTGTTACCAGGAAATAATAACTTAAGCAACTATATGAACTAAAGCCACAAGAAATCCTCCTATTACATGAATTAAACTTTAATGTTTGGATTTTCTGTTTATTTCAATTATCAGTTCAACTCCAGATACAGAGAAACTGAAGTTTTCCTCTAACCCACTTTCCAGAGACAAACCAACCAGATCATGATTCTACGGAAGGGCAACTGAACTGTATAATTTGATTTGATCCCAAATTAAACTTTTAACTGTTTAATATGGGAAAAAAGTCAGAATTCTGACTTTAATCTCAGACTTTTTAATCTCAATGTAGATAGACACCATGAAGGAAGAGATGTGGGAGCGCTCAGCTTCACTGACAAAGATGTGAGTTTTTTTTGGAGGGCCAGTAACACATTGGGCGAAAAATGACGGACTTGGGTGACTTCTTATGTGCCTGAGGTGTCCCTGGTGATGCTATTTCATTAATGGAAGAGCAGAAGTTGATAAAACAAGAGAGCTTGTTTAGTCTCTAAGACAGACATGGCTACAGCTTGATGCTAACATGTTTGCTAGTAATCAGAATTCTGAGATTAAAGTCAGAATTCTGAGAAAAAAAGTCAGAATTTTGAGAATAAAGTCAGAATTCTGAGATTAAAATCAGGATTCTGAGATTAAAATCCGGATTCTGAGATTAAAATCAGGATTCTGAGATTAAAGTCAGAATTCTGAGATTAAAATCAGGATTCTGAGATTAAAATCACGATTCTGAGATTAAAATCAGGATTCTGAGATTAAAATCAGGATTCTGAGATTAAAGTCAGAATTCTGAGATTAAAATCAGGATTCTGAGATTAAAGTCAGAATTCTGAGATTAAAATCAGGATTCTGAGATTAAAATCAGGATTCTGAGATTAAAATCAGGATTCTGAGATTAAAGTCAAAATTCGGAGAAAAAATAAAGTCAGAATTCTGAGATTAAAATCAGGATTCTGAGATTAAAGTCAGAATTTTTATATTTTATATTACCTCCATTAACACAACAATAAAACGACTCAGGTTCAAATAAACTTAATGTTTCCTGGGAGCTTCAGGACCCATTATTGGTTTTTAGAGAATAAACCAGCTGATGGCAGCGTGGAACCTACGCCATGGAGCGCCTTTATTCTGAATGGATTGTGATTGAAAAGTATTGATACTTAAACACCATATCTGGATGCAAAACTAATTTTATGGTATTGATAGAAAGGAAAAATGTTAAATATTTCTGCTATTCTTACTTTTAGGTTTCTGGATTTTTTGGACAATAAAAGAATAAAACCTCAGATAACCTTATATTATTGTCTGATTTTGTTAACTTTGGATTATTTTGCATTTATTTTCACACTTTTTTTAAATCAGCAGCTGTGATTCTGTTGAAACAGCAGCTTCCATGTCGAAAAGGGTCAGTTCTTCTAGTTAAAAATTCATTATTTGATATTTTTATCCCCATGGTATGAAGCGTTGGATCAAACGCTGGTTCAGGTCGGTAAAACTCACCCCTTTCTTAGCAGCCATGGGCTTCTTCTTCCCAATGATGGATGGCTTCACTTCTGCAACACAGCAGAACGTCTCACTCACTGAATGTTTTTATTTTGCTTAAATCAGAGACTTGATTTGTTAATAAAACTGGCACAAACACCAAGCTGGTCTTGCTGTGGTTAACTCTCTTACAGCAGCAACATGGTCACTAAAGGCTCACGTTCAGTATATGTTATTCATGCAGTCACACAGTGGAACCAACAGAAAGAGGAGAAGGAACTTGTTTAAAGGTGCGAGACATCAGGACATTTAGCAGAGTTGTTAAACCATCCGTCAGCAGCCCCGTTCTTTCAGAGAAGCACAGCTAAACCCATGATTAGCTGCACAAAGGCTGTTTTTTACACAATGCACTAAGATTAGACTGTTCAGCTTTATTCTGCTGCAAACATCTTGTCAAACAGCAGGTTTGCCATAAATAGCAGAGAACCAGAACAGGTTCTCCTCCATGAGAAGCTTCAACCGAGCAGCAAACACTCAAAACCTTCACCTTTAGGCGTCCGTCCGTACTGCGGTGCCAAACGCATGGAGTTCTCTACAGTATGAGACGGTGGCCATATTGATTTCAGTCAGGAACAGGAACAGCTGAGCTTAAGCTCCTTCAGATAAACCTTTAGATTATTTTGTTTGGCCTGTTTTCTCCTGATTCTGATCCAGTTTCTTTATGTTTTCCCTTTAAAGCAGCCAGAGGTTCATTTTCTGTCAGTGTGGTTCTGAAGGCTGAATCCATAACAGAGGACTTAGTAGGGAATTTGGTTTCCATCTAGTTACCAGCAGCTTTTCACCAAGATGAATGAGACTGAAACAAGAATTCACCAACATGGTGATTCCCAGAGAGCTTTTAGCTGAAACCAGTTAAAGGACAAAACTTCTGGCTCAGAGGAAGGAAAGTATAAAGAAATTCCAGTCAGCTCAGGATGTTTGAAGCACTGAATTAGACGGATCCGATGAGTTTAATAATAAACATCAGAAGGTGAAAAAGTTGACTGATTTACTCACCGATAGAAGCTTGAGGCGACGTGCTCAGACCCTCGATGCTGGGTCCTTCCTCTGGCTCTACGAAACACCAAATAAAAGAACATTTACTACAGAAACTCGCAGCAGGGAGCTAAACCATCATCCAAAAGAAAACAAGCTGCTCGAAATTCTTAAACACTTGATCTTTTTAGAAGTTATAAGAATTTAATCGCTAAATATCATGAGTCACAGCCTGGAGAGGAATAGAACGTTTTAAGACTACAGAGTCAGTATGAGTTAACTTAAAAAAAAAAAGTTTTACAATAGAAACAATAAAATCACTAAACCTTCACGAGGTTCTTTTTTTTTACCCATAGATCTCAGATTCAGTGGGAAGGACTCCATTAGCTCTGTCGCTTCTAATATTCAGCCTGCTTCAGGGAAATAGCCACCCTGATCATCAACCTCCAGGGATTAGCTTCATCAGCGGGAAATAGAGCTAGCATAGCGACGTAAACCCCTGAACACACCAGCTGACTACGACTTTTTAATCCCGATCTGATTCTTTCTCCACGTCACACTGACTGCGTATAGAGAGGCTCCGACAAGCAGAGTGAGCAGATCTGTGCAGATAATTTTCACTTCTATCTCTGCGCTTTACACACATTAAAACAATTTACCACAATTGATTTGAACAGATTAGGAACAGATATTAAAATAAAAACCTTGGTGCATTCTATAAAGCAAAGCTCTACATGACGAGTCTGTGCAGCATCTCAAACCAGAACAAATAGGAAATTTTCATATATTAAAAACATACAGGTGCTGGTCATAAAATTAGAATATCATGAAAAAGTAGATTGATTTCAGTAATTCCATTTAAAAAGTGAAACTTGTATATTATATTCATACATTACATACAAACTCATATATTTCAGATGTTTATTTTGTTTAATTTTGATGATTACAAATGACAACAAATGAAAATCTCAAATTCATCATATCAGAAAATTAGAATATTGTGAAAAGGTTCAAAATTGATGGCCCCTGGTGCCACACTCTAATCAGCTAATTAACTCAAACCACCTGCAAAAGCCTTTAAATGGTCTTTCAGTCTAGTTCTATAGGCTACACAATCATGGGGAAGACTGCTGACTTGACAGTTGTCCAAAAGACGACCATCGACACCTTGCACAAGAAGGGCAAGACACAAAAGGTCATCGCTAAAGAGGCTGGCTGTTCACAGAGCTCAGTGTCCAAGCACATTAATAGAGAGGCGAAGGGAAGGAAAAGATGTGGTCGAAAAAAGTGTACAAGCAAGAGAGATAACCGCACCCTGGAGAGGATTGTGAAACAAAACCCATTCAAAAATGTGGGGGAGATTCACAAAGAGTGGACTGCAGCTGGAGTGAGTGCTTCAAGAACCACCACACACAGACGTATGAAAGACATGGGTTTCTGCTGTCGCATTCCTTGTGTCAAGCCACTCTTGAACCACAGACAGCGTCAGAAGCGTCTTGCCTGGGCTAAAGAGAAACAGGACTGGACTGCTGGTGAGTGGTCCAAAGTCATGTTCTCTGATGAAAGTAAATTTTGCATTTCCTTTGGAAATCAAGGTCCCAGAGTCTGGAGGAAAAGAAGAGAGGCACTTCATCCACGTTGCTTGAAGTCCAGTGTAAAGTTTCCACAGTCAGTGATGGTTTGGGGTGCCATGTCATCTGCTGGTGTTGGTCCATTGTGTTTTCTGAGGTCCAGGGTCAACGCAGCCACATACCAGGAAGTTTTAAAGCACTTCATGCTTCCTGCAGCTGACCAACTTTTTGGAGATGCAGAATTCATTTTCCAACAGGACTTGGCACCTGCACACAGTGCCAAAGCTACCAGTACCTGGTTGAAGGACCATGGTATCCCTGTTCTTAATTGGCCAGCAAACTCTCCTGACCTTAACCCCATAGAAAATCTATGGGGTATTGTGAAGAAGAAGATGCAATACACCAGACCCAACAATTCAGAAGAGCTAAAAGCCACTATTAGAGCAACCTGGGCTATCATAACACCTGAGCAGTGCCACAGACTGATCGACTCCATGCCACGCCGCATTGCTGCAGTAATACAGGCCAAAGGAGGCCCAACTAAATACTGAGTGCTGTACATGCTCATACTTTTCATGTTCATACTTTTCAGTTGGCCAACATTTCTATAAATCCTTTGTTTTTATTGGTCTTCAGTAATATTCTAATTTTCTGATATGATGAATTTGAGATTTTCATTTGTTGTCATTTGTAATCATCAAAATTAAACAAAATAAACATCTGAAATATATGAGTTTGTATGTAATGTATGAATATAATATACAAGTTTCACTTTTTAAATGGAATTACTGAAATCAATCTACTTTTTCATGATATTCTAATTTTATGACCAGCACCTGTAATCAGATCTACGTCTAAAGAAAAGAGAAACAGCAATAAACGCTATGGGACGGTTGCTATGCCGACTGAGGCAGAGAGGTGATTCTCAGAGAAAGGGAGTTTATCTAATTTTTTTCTTTATTTATTTTCATAAAGAGGTGAGAGATACGCCTCGCTTATCTGCTCTATCACCCCCTTGTTATTTTATTTTTGTAAATTTCAAAGGGGCTCTCTACTTTATCCATTTTCTGTCCTCCTGAACTCCTATCATGGGGAAAGTTTTCTATTTTATTATTTAATTTATTGTTTTTGCGCCAGTCTTTCCTGCTCCAACTCCAAACTGACTTTTTCTCAACAAGATTAAAAGATTTTTTTTTGCATTTTCCCACAAAGCAGATGTGTTTTACTTTGTAACTGCGTCTCTCTTCCTGTCAGACCCATGGAATTGCTGCTGAACTGCTGCGTAGTCCGACTAAAATAGACCTAGGCTCCATCTCAGTCGGAGCTGTGCAGCCCTCTGCAGGAAATCATCCCCATTGACTTTCAATGATGCTAAAAGCCACAACCTCTGAAGCATCATTTTCTGTCAGATCAGACACAGAATCAGGTTCAGTGTGTTTTGGCCTTTACTGATGTGCGAAAACCAGAAGACAATCAGCAGATTCTCTGTAAACATTATGATCATGAAAGAGAATAATGACCAAAAATAATCAATCCTGTTGAAATAAGCCGCAGCTGAACTACTTCCAGCTCTGACTGTATTTAAAATATTTTGTCATTGATCAGGAAGAAAACTGGTACAGGTCATCTAATGTCAAACCTGAGTCAAAGTTTATTTCTAGTTTCTTGCTTTGACAAAAAAAAAAAAAAAACTCTAGTGGATCATGAGTTTAGATTGCCTGAGCTACCAGAGGACAGGAGCACCAACAAATATTTTCACACTCATGCAAGACCTCCTCAGCGCCCTGATTAGCTTTCAGATGTATGAGCCTTCTACATAAAGGCAATAAAAATGTCTTAAGTGTTCATAACTTGTTAAAGAAAGAGCACGTATTATGAAAACAAGGGCTCTAGACTAGAGCCCTGAGGCACACCTGGATGGACTGGAAATTAAGAAATTTAGATCAGCTATAGAAAATAATCGGCTTTATTCAGCTGAAGTAGGACTAATGCTGCACTAAAAAATTTGCAAAACCCATAAAAAGTTAGAAGGTAGAATAAAGCATGGATGAAAAATCTAACATTAATCAGAATGACAGACGGACCGGCGAGGAGAAGCACGGTTCATCCCACCAGGCGACTGGTTCACTTTTATATACATTTAGATCAGGGTTCCATAAAGCTCAGAACAACCGAAGCCAAAGCTGATTATTTTGAAACTCTTCTGAATCAAACATCTGGGTTAAATTGAAGTGAAAGTTTTAGTGATTTAAAAACAAGCTTTATACTGTTTGTTTTAAGATTCCATTCCTTTAACTGCTGTAATCCAGTTAATCCTGGGATTAACCCGGCAGGATAAACATGGCTCAATAAGCCAAACTTTCCTGTCACACCGATGGAAATTGTAGTGGGGAAAAAAGTATTCAACTATTTACTCCAGTTAAATAAACGGAGATTGATGGATTTCACTCAGTCGGCACTTTATTTTCTATATCGCTGCAAAGAGAGAACAGTTCATCATATAGCTGTTCTGCCTGTGCAGCATTCGTTCCCCCTTACTTAGATTAATGGAAAGTTGTCAGAGTAAAAATCAATTAAAGACACTGGTTAAACTGTAACATGTTATGAATAAACCTTGAGAAAGAATCTGGTTAGTTATGGGAAGAAGAAAAAAATTGTGTGACCTTACAGGGCAAACAGACTGAGTGAAAAGTTTTATAATGAGTAAATAGGATAAATCAATATATGAAAAATCTAAATTTTCCGACCACAAAAGCCCTCAGACAAGCGGAAAGGTTACTGCAACAGAAAATCAAGATAGTTTGTTGGTGAGGTGGCGTTTGTCCATGATGGGCTGTCTATGTAACCTGGATTTGCTCCGAATATCCATCTGGAAACCTTCCGTTGAAGTAATTTTGGGAAGGGGGGAAAATACTGGTTAGCTGATTGGCCTATGTTGGTGATAGACGGGCCAAATAACCCAATCAGATCAACGAAGCATATGACGTACTAACAGAGCGACGACGAAGAGGAGCCAATTGATAGATCAAACTCTTGCCAAAACCAGTCGGAAGAAGAGCAAAAACATCTCTTCCTCTGAGAAAAGCCTCCAGAGCAGTGTTTGGCTCTTCTTTCAGTGAAGAAATACTCTGTAATTCCGATAAAACTTGCTCGATAGCCACGCTAACACTAATTTCATCGGCTGAAGCCTCTATGTTCTTTAGACTGAACTGTCGCGATTCTCGTTGCGTCACACCTCAACCCGCCTCAAAGCCAACGCTGATTGGACGTTCGTTTGGTGAACGGCTCCAAATTTTCTTTAACGGAGAGTCTACAGACTGATCTGCGACTGAAACCTTGAAAGCTCGCAAGATCAGGATGGTCTCACGAGGCTACTGTCTCTGTACAATTTTTGATTCCTAGGAAGGTCGTCACTGAAGCATTTGTACCTTTTTGCTCCTGACCAGGTCCTTCCTGCTGGACGACCTGGTATAGCTCAGAGCAGAAACCTTTATGTTCACACACCAAACAATTATACTGAGGTTGACTTACGGCCGTCATCCTGGGCTTTGGACGTTGTGTCCGCCATCTGCAGGGAGACAGAGGATCCATTCTGCTCTAAAGGGGGTGCTATGTTCCAATCACTGGTAGGCTGGAAGGAGAGAGAGAAATATTTTCCACATTTAAATGAAAGGTGATAGATGTGTTTATACAACAGCTCTAACACTGGGTGAGATAATCGTATTAATACTGATGAAAGAAAATGAGGCACTTCAATCAGCTGACCAGAAAAGACATTTAACAGCAGCTGTAACATACAGGTGCTGGTCATAAAATTAGAATATCATGAAAAAGTAGATTGATTTCAGTAATTCCATTTAAAAAGTGAAACTTGTATATTATATTCATACATTACATACAAACTCATATATTTCAGATGTTTATTTTGTTTAATTTTGATGATTACAAATGACAACAAATGAAAATCTCAAATTCATCATATCAGAAAATTAGAATATTACTGAAGACCAATAAAAACAAAGGATTTATAGAAATGTTGGCCAATTGAAAAGTATGAACATGAAAAGTATGAGCATGTACAGCACTCAGTATTTAGTTGGGCCTCCTTTGGCCTGTATTACTGCAGCAATGCGGCGTGGCATGGAGTCGATCAGTCTGTGGCACTGCTCAGGTGTTATGATAGCCCAGGTTGCTCTAATAGTGGCTTTTAGCTCTTCTGAATTGTTGGGTCTGGTGTATTGCATCTTCTTCTTCACAATACCCCATAGATTTTCTATGGGGTTAAGGTCAGGAGAGTTTGCTGGCCAATTAAGAACAGGGATACCATGGTCCTTCAACCAGGTACTGGTAGCTTTGGCACTGTGTGCAGGTGCCAAGTCCTGTTGGAAAATGAAATCTGCATCTCCAAAAAGTTGGTCAGCTGCAGGAAGCATGAAGTGCTCTAAAACTTCCTGGTATGTGGCTGCGTTGACCCTGGACCTCAGAAAACACAATGGACCAACACAAGCAGATGACATGGCACCCCAAACCATCACTGACTGTGGAAACTTTACACTGGACTTCAAGCAACGTGGATGAAGTGCCTCTCTTCTTTTCCTCCAGACTCTGGGACCTTGATTTCCAAAGGAAATGCAAAATTTACTTTCATCAGAGAACATGACTTTGGACCACTCACCAGCAGTCCAGTCCTGTTTCTCTTTAGCCCAGGCAAGACGCTTCTGACGCTGTCTGTGGTTCAAGAGTGGCTTGACACAAGGAATGCGACAGCAGAAACCCATGTCTTTCATACGTCTGTGTGTGGTGGTTCTTGAAGCACTCACTCCAGCTGCAGTCCACTCTTTGTGAATCTCCCCCACATTTTTGAATGGGTTTTGTTTCACAATCCTCTCCAGGGTGCGGTTATCTCTCTTGCTTGTACACTTTTTTCGACCACATCTTTTCCTTCCCTTCGCCTCTCTATTAATGTGCTTGGACACTGAGCTCTGTGAACAGCCAGCCTCTTTAGCGATGACCTTTTGTGTCTTGCCCTCCTTGTGCAAGGTGTCGATGGTCGTCTTTTGGACAACTGTCAAGTCAGCAGTCTTCCCCATGATTGTGTAGCCTATAGAACTAGACTGAAAGACCATTTAAAGGCTTTTGCAGGTGGTTTGAGTTAATTAGCTGATTAGAGTGTGGCACCAGGGGCCATCAATTTTGAACCTTTTCACAATATTCTAATTTTCTGATATGATGAATTTGAGATTTTCATTTGTTGTCATTTGTAATCATCAAAATTAAACAAAATAAACATCTGAAATATATGAGTTTGTATGTAATGTATGAATATAATATAAAAGTTTCACTTTTTAAATGGAATTACTGAAATCAATCTACTTTTTCATGATATTCTAATTTTATGACCAGCACCTGTATTTACAGACAGACATTTCTTCAACAACGTTAAAACATTTAGCTTTGAATATCTGAGTATCAAATAAAACCTAAGAGTTCCCCAGTGCTGAGGATCAGTTAGCAGACAGACAGATGTAGCCGTCTAATGCTGCGTACATACTGAACGCCATTTGAGCAGCAAAGAAGCGTCTGCTGGAAGTAGATGTTAGTGTTTTTCAGGTATGTTGTACAAAATGGAACATATTCTGACGGCAGGTTTCAACATGTTAAGTTAATTCAGGTGTAAATAAACTGTTTCAGAGGAGAGATCATAGCGGTCTGCAGCAGTGCTGTGTCCGTCTCCCTGCCAGCTCCCAGATCAGCTTCTCTGATTGGTCGATGTGACGCGTCGAGCAGACAATTGTTTCAAACTGCAGCAGCTGTTGCTTGTGAAGCGCGTTGCTACTGCTGCTTTAGATGCGCTGCAGGACCTTTTGATGTGCCTCAACCATAGACTCGCCATGTAAACCTTCAGCTGCTTGAATTTCACTCAGTGTGGACGTAGCATAACATCCTCTATGTCTGAAAATCAGCTACTTGTGGTCAGCTGATTCCATCCAAACACAGAAGCTGGCAGCAGCTGATCCGGCCTGGAGCAGCACAATGATGCACAGAGGCGGGAGTGTGATGATATGAAACTCGGTGATACAGAGAGAGCATCTTATTTTAACCAATTGTAAAGGCTGCCTCTGGGAACACTTTGCCAAATTGTTTATCATAATACCCCAGAAAACACTAGTAACTATAAAAGCGGGTAGAACTGGTTCAAAGCAGTACTTCAATGTCATACATCATCAGGTTTAACAGTTTAATCCAACCTGATAAAGTTCCAACTCTTATGCTGCCAACGGTCGGCCCTCACTGTGCTTTTCACCAGAGCTAAATGTAACAAGTTGCATCTTGAATTAAATTTTAAGTAAACCAATATTTGTTGGGTTTTTACATCCCAATGTCATGCCTTCAAGCTGTACATGTAAGCTGGATGACCTCTGACCCTCTGAATGGTGTGTACTTATAAGTACACACCATTTAATCTGTTCTCTTCACAAACATGGCTAAACTTTTTTATCATAAACTCTGAAATCTTCATATGAGCTTTGAAATAATAAAAAAAAGAAATCTAACCTGAGTATGTTCAGCAAAAAAGTCTTCCTCCTTCTTGTCAGGGGCAGCAGATGCGGAAGAATCGATCCAAAGCTACAACAGAAAACCAACATTTATTTAATGTTTTTCATGCAGGAGATCCCTTTGAATTTAATATTAATGCTACAGATGTGGCTGGAATCTCACACCCTGTGTACTCTGGACAGGATACACTGAGCTACTACACAGATACACGTCGTTATCAATGTTTTGTAATGAGTCAAAGATCCTGTTAGTTCAGACGGACACTTGCATAACCAGACAAGTGCAGCCTGTTCCCTTCCCAGGCCGTCATCCCGTTGAACCACTCATTCCCACAGCGCTCCTAACTGGATGGGATTTGTCGTCTTCTTTTGATCATTTGAAACAAAAGATGGAAGCATAGAGCTACGTTCAGACGGCACACACTGGACCTAATGTTCCAAAACCAGAGAGACACCTGTTTGTCTTACGATGATGACCAAACTGACTTTTGGTAAAATAGGAGATGTTTATGAAGGCAGCTTTAAAAGAACCAATTTCTTTCAGCACTTTTAAATATTTACCATACATTCAAACCTCTATCCATCTATATAGCAGAACTGATTATCTTTATATCTATGTGGAGACACGTTCAGGAGCAACGATAGGACACGTTTCAAAAGATGCGAATGGTTCAATTAGAGAAAATAGGCATGTTTTGACAGCAAAACATATTAGCAAGTTTAACTTCTTTCAGTGTTTCCTTTATTACTGAAACTGATGGTTAAGATAAATGTAAAGCTGCATAACAGGATAGTTGATTTAAACGATAATGTCCAATTTCAGCAATGTAGATTATATTTAGAAATGAATAATTCCATCATCTTTCTTTAAACTCGACCAAAACCTGACAGCAAACAAACATTAAGCATTGATAAAAGTTAAAATTTGGATCTTTGATATTTTTGTTAGTAAAATACTTAATTTGATAGTAACAATATTAAAGCAAGAGGAAAAAAAAGGGAGATTCAAATTAGTTCAGAACAGAACAAGCGAGTAAATATTTTACAAGCAATTTAAATGTATTTGTGAATAAAAGAAAGTAATAAAAAGAATATAGGATTTTATTTTCTTACAATTATATCAGATATGTTGAACTTTTTTTCTACGATCTGCAACTTTCTAAAAATGTCTTTTTTTAAGGACTGTGAACCAAAAACTGTATTAATCACATCTGTGCCGCACTGATTTCCGCTATAAGATGGTTCTTCTTGGAAAACGTTCCTGATAATCACCTCAGTTCCATATTTGGACAACGCTGCGTTGGCCAGCTGCCGAATCTTCTCCCTGTACATCTGGGCTGCACGGCTGTTGTACTTGGCGTTGGTGTCGTTGGTGGAGCAGCCGTGCTGACGGAAGAAGGCCGTCTTCACGTGAAAGGAGAGAGTGTAAAAGCAACAAGTCAGGAGGAATTCAGAGCAACCTTAAACACAACTGATCTCAGAGCTGTGACTCACCGCATTGGCGTTCCCTCCAACCTGCATACATCTGAGCTGAAACCAGCTCCAGTTGGAGTCTAACTCTGTGGATCTGTGGAAAAATGAATCAAGACATCATCTACTGAGAGGAGTCCAAATGCTGCTGATTAATCAGATGGTCCAACTCCTTAAAGATAAATCATCTTCTAATGAGTTAAACCGTTATGTACAGACAGCAGCGATGGAGGCTGAGCTGGTCTGAGGCTTACCTGATGAAGCTGAGATGAACTCCCAGTGAACGATGGATGCCAGAGCAGTCGATGCACAGGAAAACGCCATAGGAGATGCTAGCCCAGCTTGGGTTTTTGGCAGCACAGTCAAAACAAGCCTTCATGAAAACAACAAATGATTTCAGCAATCAGTGACACCACAATAATAGAACTTAATCAGCTAATAAACAACAACTGCTATACTCATCAGGTTTTCCCTTAGAAACAGAGACAAGTTTTCTGACTAATTTGTTTTCAGTTTAAATTTTGCATCTCAATGTTTTAGTGAAAACTTTAAACAAACTCTGGATCAAAAGCATTACTCTGAATTTTTATAAAACAGTGGCTAAAAAAAAGGAAGCTCTATTTATGTCCCTTTTGTTTTGATTTTGTATTCTCTTTATGTTTGTGTTCACATCAAAAAAGGGAAAATTTGTATTGATGTATTGATTTTAATGTCTGATTCATAAAACTGTATGACAAAAAAGGAAGCTCCATATCAAACAGCTTTTAAATGTAATTCTTAAGATCAAAATATATTAACCCTATCATGCTTATTGACAAATATTTGAATTTATGTTATATTTAATAAAAGAGGACAATATTTCATTTTTCAGCTTTAACACAATTAAAGTTAGCTTAGTTTATTTTATAGTTTTTATATTTATGTATTTCAGATTCATATGTCATCTCCATTTAAATGTTTTTTATCATTTGAAATTGACATATAAAGAAATGATCTCACACCATTTATCATTTAAAAAAATGCAACAATTGTTGTTCAACAAATAAATGAAAAGAAGAAAACAGAACATTTAAAGAATAGAGACAGACCAAGACATTGCTTGGCTGTTTTTTTCTTGTATTGGCTGATGTGTTTACCAGTTCATTCAGCAGCTTTACATTGAGATCTCGTTAAGCACATTAAATGCACTCCCTCCATTTGCTATTTACTGTTAAAAGTTTTGCTTGATTTTTTAATAATTGCCATCTATTCTTTTAACGGAGACTTGCAACATGTGTTATTGTGTCATTTTGTAAATTAAAGGAAAAGCAACATAAGCTTAAAAAAAATAAAATAGGGCAGCACATATCTGGGACCGTTAGATTGATCTGTATTCGATGTAAAAGAGCAGCATGAGTCAACCTCTGATAAAGAACAATTCAATTCAGTTTATTTCTATAGCGCCAATTAACAACATGTCATCTCAAGGCACTTTATAGTTCACCAGATCATCCAGTCAAATTAATTCGAAGTTTTCTATCTAAGGAAAACCAGTTGATTGCCTCGACTCATTGACTCGAATGCAATCCCTCATGCTAAGCATGATTGTAGCGACAGTGGAGAGGAAATACTCCCTTTTAACAGGAAGAAACCTCCAGCAGAACCAGGCTCAGTGTGAGCGGCCATCTGCTGAGGCAGACTTGGGGTTAAAATCTTTTGGAAGAATAAAATTGTGGTTCAGATTCTTTGATAGATTTGAAATCCAACACAAGAAGAAGGAATAGGAAGATCATCCCTCCTTAATAACTAGTCCCAGATCACTGCAGCTCTGGTTTTACGGTATGAATGTTAAGTGTATACCTGGTTCCTAAATATTTAAATCGAACCCATAGTGTCTAAACCCACACAACAAATACTTTAAACTGCAGTTATTTCTAAAAGCAGAAACTAATCTTTCTGTTAAAGTTTGTCAACAACATAATACCTTAAAAACCATAAACACGAATAATACACAACTCCAGAATTAAAAAAGTGGATTAACTTTTTTATCCGAACAGCCTAAAATAAAATTAAGAAATTATCTCAGCCAAAATGCTGCATATTGGGCAAGACTTTATAGTGTAAAACCTACATAACGTTTGACATCTTTTACATGAGTCATATGAGAACATTTTACATCTAGTTGTAAAATACGTAAGTAGATAATCAATTAATTTGAATTATTTATACACAGTTAAATTAATGTTTACTGATCTAAACATATCCCTGTGTTAGGATTATTTAAAAAATAAATACATTTGAGGACATAGAGGCTAAACACAAGTTAGGGAATCCAAGGTGCTTCAGATTTAAACTGATAAACTGGGATAAAGAAACGCTACATAAACTCACTGATGAACAAACGATTAATTGTGGATGAAAAACTGAAAACCGTCACAAAAAATGAGTGTGGCTCTGATAAAAATGTCCGACACAATGTTGAATCAAAGGTTTTAAAAGACTAACAGATACAGCAGCTTGTACTATCTAACAGCAAACCCAACAACATGGCGTATAAACGCTATAGTGACATTTATATCCGCTATGGGCGACGTTTATTCAACAGTATAATAGATTTTAAACGTTTCCGGTCACAAATTAGTTTAGAGAAGCGAAACAGGGTTTTTCTTCCAGACAAGAACAAACCGTTTACGTGGCCTTGGTGTGCTACTGGACCGGCAGGCTAGCGGAGGTTAGCTCCTGTTAGCCGTTAGCTCTGATTCCACATAGAATTTACTGTAAAATTGTTAGCTTCCACTAGCTTGCTTTTAGCAACCCTTAGCTCTGGTTAGCATCCAATGCTAACCGATGCTAATAAAATGTATGTATAAAACGAGCCAATGCCAGTAAAAAGTAAACTAAAATAACAACACAAAATAGATTAAATATATCGGATTAGATTACCTTATTGGTAGGAATTGATCTTAATCTTTTGAAAATCGTCAGGATTTCGGTCTTGTTTGGTTCCGTAGCCATCTTTCCACCGTTTGACGTTCTTCTTCTTCTTCTTCTTCTTCTTCTTCTTCTTCTTCTTCTTCTTCTTCTTCTCTTCTATTATGGCGGATCACAAGCAACTTTAAGGTGCATACCGCCACCTACTGTACATGAGTGTGTAGCAGCGTTACTTCACATCTATTAGATTCTATTTTTTAATTTTGTATTCTTAAGATACAAAAACAATGCTTTCCTTAGTTTATGAATATCTGTTATGTTTCCTTCATTTCCTAATATTCCTTTAAGATTCCATTCATGCCCTATACTTCTAACTATTCTCTTTAATTTTTCCCTTTCGTGTTCATATAACTTACAGTTCATCAGTATGTGTTCTACATTTTCTTTTTCACCACATTTCTCACATTTCTCACTATTTTTCCTCCCTATTAAGTAAAGCATGTCATTTAAGTAGGTATGACCTATTCTTAATCTACTAACTATTATTTCTTCTCTTCTGTTTCTTTCATTAATGTTTCGAATTCGAACTGACTTTTGCACTTCATATAATCTTCTTCCTTTCCTATCTTCGTTCCATATTTTTTGCCATTCCTCCATTTCTTTACTTTTAATAAGTGATTTCCCTTCCCCTTTTCCAAAAGGAATTGAAATCGTTATTTCCCCCTCTAAAGCCCTTTTAGCTAATTTATCTGCCTTTTCATTGCCTTTTACTCCTTCATGTGCCGGCACCCAACAAAACCAAACATCAATGCCACCCCTATATAGTCTAAATAAAATATGATGAATTTCTAATACCAAATCTTTTCTATTATTTCCTTCTCCCTTAATACTTTCCACTACTGCTTTAGAGTCTGTGCACACCACCACCCTGATTGGTTGAATCTCCTCCACCCATTGCAAGCCTAATATAACTGCCACCATTTCTGCTGTAAATACCGACAATTGATCTGATATTCTTTTGTGAATACATTTTTTAAACTCTGGGATATATATTCCTATACCCACATAACCTTTTAGATTTTTAGAACCATCTGTATAAATTTTAAGGTAATTATTATATGTAGTTCTTAAATAAATATCAGTTTTTATCCCTATTTCATTTATATTCCAATCATTTTTCATTGTATTGATTTGCAAATCTACATTAACCTCAGGTATTAGCCATGGAGGAATAACGCTAATTGGGTTAAATTGAGCTATTTCCTTGTCTTCTAGTCTATACTTTTTAATCCATTTCCTAACCATCCATCCAAATCCATTACTTTGGAACTTCACATATTCCCAACAATTTTGCAGAATAGTTGAATTCACATGATTATCTATATTACTTTTAATTTTCATCCAATATGCTAAAGCTAATTTAATTCTCCTCATTTCAAGTGGAGTTTCCCCACTTTCAATTAATAGAGCATTAATAGGTGTTGTTTTTATTGCTCCTGTACATATTCGTAAAGCCCTACACTGTAATCTTTCTATTTTTTGTAATGATGTTTTAGCTGCTGCTCCATATATAATGCTGCCATAATCTATTATTGCTCTCATTAGAGCCCTGTATATGCTTAATAATGACTGTCTATCTGCCCCCCAATTGTTTCCAGCCACAGCCTTTAATATATTAATAACTTTTTTACATTTGGTTTCTAAGTTATCTATATGTGTTTTCCATGAGTAAGAACTGTCCAACCATAAACCTAGATATTTATATTCTGTTACTCTTTCTAAAGTCTGTCCATATAATGTTATTGTTTCTATATTAATATTTCTCTTCTTTGTGACAACCATATAGCAAGATTTGGTTGCTGATAATTTGAAACCCCATTCATAAGACCATTTTTCAACTTTACTAATTGCTTTTTTAATATTTTCTACAACATGTTTAATATTTTTCCCTTTCATCCATATGGCCCCATCATCTGCATATAGTGCAGATTTTATACATTTATCAGTTTCATAGAAAATATCATTGATCATAATATTAAATAAAATTGGACTAATTACACTACCTTGTGGTATTCCATTTTCAACATTATATTCATTTGAATAGTCATTCCCAATTTTTACTCTTATTTTTCTATTTAGTAGAAAATTTGCTATCCAATTATACATTCTCCCACCTATTCCCATCTGTTTCATTTTTATAAGTAATCCTTCTTTCCATAGTGAGTCATATGCTTTTTCTATGTCAAAAAATACTATAATCATTATTTCCTTCATTTTTAAAGCTTTCTCTACACCGGCAGCCGCGCCCCGCACGTGAGCGGGGAGAGGGCCTCCTCGACGGAGAACGGCGCCCCACCCCCCCGGCCGTTTGACCGGTCGGGGAGGAAGGAGGGAGCGCTGAGTAAGGGGAGGACGGCGGAAGCGACGGGCACCCGGGGCCGGGTACTCGCGCGTCGCGCCGGGCGTCCCGGTCTGGTCTGCACTTAGGGGGACGAAGGCGGTCCAGGCCGCCTGCACCGTTTGACGTTACCGTCTATTGACGTCACTTAAAGTCACGTAGACTACGGAAAGCGAAAGTTACTTTGTCAAAAAAAAAATATATATGCAAATACTCAAAAAATAAAATTCAGAAACACAAATTAATAAAACTTAAATAATAATTAAGATTTTAAGGAATCGTGCATTTAAGAGTTTCCACATTATAAATATTGAAATGGACCAGAACCATTAAAAAACATGCCATTCAATCAAGCTCTTCATCTGGATCATGGCATCATATTGGCCCTTGACAATAACATAAAATAACTCTAATTTATTATGACGTGTCATTTAAATCACATATAAAACAGGTTTTTATAATTCATTATTTCACCAGAAAAGTGCAAAAAAATTTATGGAAATATAACTGTTCCACCTTAATCTGCTAAAATGACCACAAAGCCTGCAAAACTCTAAACTGACCATATAATCCCCCCCCACACACACACACACCCTCAAAAAAACAAAAACAAAAATACAATCTCCATCTTCACTCAGGGATCTGATTGTTTCTTATGTCCCTAAAGAGCCCTTCGCAATGTAGTGTCACTGATACTGCGTTTCCTTAGACAGAAAAGTTTTAAACAATCTTTGGTGAAGATTTCTCAGTAAAGTGTCTTCAGATAATATTTGAACCAGCACTATATAAATGAAGCAAAATGAATTAAAAATATTTACATTGCCCTTATTTTCTTGTGCTGTATCTTTCTTGTAAAGGAAAATGAACGTGTTGTTCCAAAGTCTTTTCCAACATTTCTTTCGAAACATGACTAAGAAATTCAGAGCATTTCCTTCTAGTTATTTTTGATAACTACTTGGTAATGTATCAGTCAATGGAATGTTTTATATATGATATTTGTATGATATGTATAAAAACTCAAAATCATGACCGGTAGGTTAATTGGCTTTTCTAATTTCTCCTTAGGTGGAAGTGTGTGTGAACGGTTGTTTGTCCTGTGTGTCTCTGTGTTGCCCTGCAATGGACTGGCGACCTGTCCAGGCTGGACCCCGCCTTTTCGCTTGTAGACATCTGGAGATAGGCAATAACACCCCTCGCAACCCCAGCTGGAATAAAGCGTGACAGAAAATGGATGGATGTATAAAAACAAAAAAATTTAAGTGAATAAATGCATACCTAAATAAATTCAATATCTATTTAGCCAGAACAGTCTCATTAAAGCTCTTCATCATCTCTTCCTCCTGCATAATAAACAAATCAACAACAAAGAAAGGAGCTACAGATGTAAATAAAAATGCAGAAAAGTAAGCAGATTCCAAACACATCGCTGCAGGAAAGTATCCACTCCTGACAGATTTCTCTTAATTTTGTATTTTTGTCACACCTATATTTTATCACATTCTCAAGAAATTACTAACAAACAAAGATAATCTGGGGGGGAAAAAATCTGTGCAAAGTACTCACTTCTATTGTTCATTTATGGATTAACTGTGACTGAACACATCTTTGGTACCTATTCACTAAATGACCTGACTACTGGCAGACCCATAGAAACAAAAACTGGCAAATAAAAGAATATATAAATATATGAAGTATGCTCAAAAAATAACATACCACATTTCAAGACATGGTGGTTGCTTTGTGATCTTCTCTACCCCTTTATGACCTCCATCAATTTAGGTAAATCATGCTCTTTAGCAGAAGATCATGCAGGAGAATGTCAGAGCTTTATTTAGGACGTTAGCCTGTGCAGCAGCAAAACTACCTCTAAGCGGTCTAGTCAAAGGCTGCACCTAAACAACAAGAAAACAAAGCCAGAAATGGAAATCGTTGAGGGTGAATGTTTCTCCCAGCCTTGCGTGGACCTTAAAAGAACTGCTTTTCATCTGTAACTCAGGTTGTTCAGTTAATTGCAGGTTCTAGCTGTGAATAGTTTTGTCATTTGCTATTTTTATTACAGCATGGATGGTTTGAAGTGAGCTCAGATCCAGTCAGACCTGTTGGATGACCTCGGAAGGAACGGCCTCCTTCATCTCGGCTGCTGAAAGTTGTGTGTTGGACTTTGTCACGAACAGATTCTTGAAGGCATCATGGGGGCAGGTGCAGTTCTGTGTCTGCTGGTCGCTCTGCTGGCGACGGGCTCAGCTGTCGGCTTTTATGGGGACAGCATCAGTTTCTCACCACCAAGGACGAACAGAGATGGAACATACAAGGTAAAGAACATCACTGCTTCAAACGATCTGTTTTTAGTTTAACTTGATTCTCCAGAGAGTAACACTAAAACTTAAATAATCAAACAAACAACATTTTTGTTTCTTAATGAAACCTTTGGTTTGTTATAGCAATGATTTCCAGTTTCCTGACTAAAGAAACAAAACATCCATGTAGAATAAAGAAAAAAGAAATAAACAAAAGAAGTAATTTTTGGAATGCTCCACATCTGTGTGGCATCCATACTTGCTGAAGAATCTCCTAATGACTTAGGTTGAAAATATGTTTTTCAACTTTCTATCCAGCCTGCTTATTTATAAAAATAAATAAATGGTAGAAAGAATTAACTTCCTTTGATCTAAAGGTAAAATAAAACTGATCAGATTATGATCTAGTTTCTCTTTATTTAGAGCCTAAGAAGCCATGATAAACTGTTCTCCAGGTTTTTAACTAACTTTTTGGTTCAGTTTTGGTTTCTGTTATTCAGCGGAACCCAATAAGTATGACCTCTGAGTTTTTGGTGGACCTTAATGTAGAGAAAAGTTTGCTTTAAGATATTTAACTCATGACAAACAGCAGGAATACAATCCAGTAAAGCGCTGATGAAGATTATACAGGTTATAGTCGTTCCGTAAAAGTAAAAAAAAAATCCACTGGAATTGGTTTTCAAGATTTGAAGACGTTTTAACGACTGACCTTCAGAATCATAGACAGGTTTCAGGTATTACAGGCTAACAATGGAACCAAACGACCCACTCATTGGTTACCATTTGCATGTTTCCAAGCAATACAAGGCTTTGTCTATATAAGATTCAAACTCACTGCGGATCCAGACATTTGAATTGAGAAAGCTTCCTGGAGAGGTGGCGAAACGTCTCCAAATCTTGGAAACCAATTCCAGTGGATTTTTTTGAACTTTTACGGAAATCCAGTAATCCGCTGACCAAAGAAACAACAGATGCATCACCTTTCAGCTGAAGAACTTTAAGTCTTGTTTTCTGGTTGTGTAAGCTGCTATACTTGGGCTTTCACATATTTGTTGAAAGAGCTGCCTAAATGTCAAATTTAGAAGTAGAACTGAGTAAGAAAGCAGTGAAAGTCTAAAGAAAACTAAAGAAAGAACAGAAAAACTTTGCCTATTCAGCCAGGCCAACAATTCCCTTTAACGACCAACCTTTTAGACACTAGACAGGTATGGGGCATTGCAGGCTAACAAAGGAAGCCAAACGACCCACATCCCAAATGGTTGGACCCCTTTGTCTGTTCCAATTTGCATGTTTTCAAAACAAAAACAAGGCTTTGTTGGGCTAATGTATAAAGCCTCAAACTCAACGCTATTCCTGACATTTTGAATTGAAAAAACTTCCTGGATGGGAAGCGAAACGTCTTCAAACTTGGAAACAAAGTCCAGTGATTGTTTTTTTAATTTTCCCTTTTTGGAATGACCATGACCTGGATGACTGAGAATCTTCACCAACATACTAAATTAATAGATTTGAGGAATGTCTAGATATATGGAGGAATTACTTTTATGTTTGAATTATGTTCTATGGACCCTGCAGGTGACTTTTTATCACAGACAAAATGGCAGAAATGACTGTCAGAACCAGTCATCGTTGGTCTGTGAAGGTGGGGTGTGCACAGACTTGGACCAGACGGATGCGCTCCAAACGGATCAGGACTCTTCAGGCCAAGGCAGGTGGTGCCAGACCGAGAGACGTACAACAACAAACTTTCAAGCCAATGGGACGAGTTTCACTCTGAGGTGAGTCCAGATCCCACCAACTGAAACCAGAACTTCCGGTACCCTGCTCCAGGTTTACTCTGAGGAGCTCTCCATGACGCAGCCCAAATTACGTCTGAAACGCTGCAGGCAGAATGAGAACTATGCAGACACATGCTTATGAAAAATGGTTCAATTACTCAGACTTCAGAAGACGTTCCAGCAAAGTTTTTCAACTGCGTCCAAGTTTCTACTCATTAAAATTAATGCTTTGTTTTTTTTTTCATTTAACAAATACATACCACAAGTTAATTTAATCTTATGCAACAAAGGAGGAACATTTACTAGAGATGTCCCGATCCAGGTTTTTGCACTTCCGATCCGATACCGATATTGTTTTTGGACTTCCGATCCGATACCGATACTGGCCGATACCAGCCTATCCGAGCATGTATTTAAGTTTAAGTTAAAGTATTTAGCCTTAGTTGTAAGACTCATGTTGAAAAGGGTTTTAGTACTCTTGATAACATCTAGCCAGCTAAATTAGATGAGATTAAATAAAACACAATGCTTGGTAACAACAAACTTACCTGTTTGTTAAGAGATAAACACAAACTGGACAAAATTAAGAATAGCAATCTGAAATTGCACAGTGAGCAGTAAAACCGTAAACAGTTAAAGGTGCAAGTATTACTGTAAGTTTTAATAAAAATGCAAAACAGGGGAACACTGGCGCAAAATAGTGGAATGGATCGTTTCAATCGGCGAAACTGGAAAATACGGACCGGATTTTTTTTTTAAACTGGATCGGCAGTCTGGATCGGCATTTTACATGCTTTGCCGATACGCATTTTTTTGCCAATATCGGCGTCCCGATCCGATACGTGGATCGGATCGGGACAAGCCTAACATTTACCCCCATAAATCAATGGGAACAACAATGAATCTGGGTAGAGATGTGACTCCAAAAGCAAAGAGAAAAATAAAAACACTAAGAATATTGTTTTGATTATTTAGATTCTAGAAAGACATTTTTTAAATCTAGTCCCCAAGGAGCAGTGACCTGCATGAACTTGCTGGCAGTCTGAGGAGTAATCTGACCATTTTAGTGGGTTGTGTTAAAATATCTGAAACAAAGACAGTGAAGTCAAAGGTCCGGGAACGTCCTCTTCTAGCATTAAACTAGCTCAGATGGTTCCTTCTATCCAACCTGCAGCTCAGAGGAAAGCGGCTGCAGAATACAAACAGCACAACAAAGCTGTGTGCAAGAAACGTGTTGCTATATTAAGAAAAACCACATTCCCTTTAAGAACAACAGGCGCTGAACAGAGTTCTGGGCTGCATTATGGTGGTTGCCCAGCGTGCCAATAGGTGAGGAAAAGCAACAACTAACAAAAACACACAAAAATATAATACAAAATACAGCAAAAAATAACATATATCAGTAGTCCTGACTGGCACCATTTTCCCAAACACTAAATTGATCCCCCAGGACCCCAAACAGCTAATCCATGAGGGAAAAAATGAAGAAATATTTGCTTAAACAAATCAGCTATTTAAATCAACCTTTTTAAAATGTTCCTTAAGTTTCTTTTCTTTTAATGTTATTATATAAAAAGTAGCTTTGTGTAGATCTGCTTCTCTGTTTGAGTGAACTGGTGTTAAAACAGCCCTAAATGACCTTGTTGTTGGAGAGTTTAAAATAATAGCTGATCATAGGAAAATCTCTTATCTTTTTAATCCATATCTTCCAAATAATTTTTGAAATAATACAGTTTCCTGATAATCAACAAGCCAGAAGTTTATCGTTTTAGCTGTTAATTCACATAGATTAGATACTGTGAACAGATTCTGAGTTTATGATATTCCAGTTTTAAATGTCTTGATAACGATCATATGCTCAAGATTAAGCTTTTCATATTTAAATTGATTTAATTCCTTTATTAAACCAGAATAAAACCCCACTGATATCTGATCTCATTGCAAAGGAAAAGCAGGCAGACAGTCAGCCCCACCTTCTTTCTAAGACTGAACTAAGAAACTAGACACAAAGGAATGAGGTAGACCATTCAAACAAAAATGAACACAGAGAAATTAACTAAATAGAGCTTGATCATTTAGATAACAATAATAAAAACCAATGAAGCAAAGCTGGAAAAACTGTAGAACACGACAATAATTTTCCACCATTTATTTAATCTTCAGAAAATAGCAGCAGTTGAAATATCTTGTCTTTTTTGCTGGTGAAGAAAAGATCGTCCAGATATTGTCTGGTAGAACGTTTCCCCCTCTGTCTCTTCTTTTCTTGTGTTAATTGGATTGGATCAGAGGGTCTGAGTTCAAAATGAAGGTCTTTGGGATCACAGGGCTCAGTTGGATTATATGACCGCATTCATTCACTGAAATGTTGTTGGGAATGAATGCTTAAAGGTTTTAAATATAAAATCTTTAAAAGACAGTTACACGAACTCAAATGTGACTCAAGAAAATGCAGCTTTTTATTTCATTCAGGCTTTCAGTGCAGCCAGTTTATTCCTCAAATCATCAGACTGATACCTTTCAAACACTTTGAAAAAAACAAGCTAAATATAACCATGATTCAGAGAGATTTCACGTCAGCTGCATCCATTACAGTTTATCCTGGTTGTCAAACAGTGCATCAACTTCTGCTTTTCTTGAAATGTTGCAAAGTTTTCTGTCTAAGAAAAAACAGCTGATTGCATCCAGTCACTGACTTTGCAGAAATCCCTCCTCCTGGTTGAGCTTGTGGCCGCAGTGAACAGCTGCTTGCTCTTGTTCTGTACTTTCCAATTTGTACAGAAGATGGAGCAGAGTCACAGAAGGGTCACAAAACAGCTAATCTAGGAGAACTTTCTATTTTAGAAAAATAAATAAACCTCTTTTGATCGCTAGTTGTGGCTAAAGTTCACTGACTTTCTTCAGGTACTTTACTTTTCTCTGCTCCCACACCCTGAGGAGCATGGCTGTTGTCCCCGCTCAAGTTTCATTTAGCCAAGAAACACCAGTGTCTTTTGTTTGGTTGAGAGCTTCAGAAGAACAAAGGCTAAGAACAATAACAGCTGACACTTCCTCATATTTATTATTTACCAGAAACTCTCACACAAATCTTTCTTTTCATGATCACACAGCTTCTGTGAAACATCTAGTTCTCAAACGACTCAATCTTTCCTAAATTTTTTTTTCTCTCTAATTACACCTAAAAACCTGCAAACCTTAAAGCACCACTTAACCTCTTTTTATGAAAGAGAGCACATCTCTATTATAAAAAGAAAGATGGGCTAGTGGTTAGGGCATAGAGTTTGGAATCCTGAGGTTCTGATTTCAAGCCCCACTCTCACAGACTGCCACTCTGGCTCTCTGAGCAAGACCCTTAACCCCCACTCGGCTCCCCGGGCGCACCACGATGGCAGCCCACTGTTCCCAAGGGAGATGGGTTAAATACAGAGATAAACTTCTCCAAAGTCAGATCAATACAATTCACATAGTATTATTATCCAGTTAGTCACAGTCAGAGAGAAACAGGACTGCACTGAAAAAAAAGCACCAACATCTATAAGCAACAGCAGCAAATGGCAGCAGCACAGCTGATATTTCTATTTCTAAATATTTCTGATATTTTGGCTGTGACTCCATCCTGGAGTCACAGCCAAACAGTAACAGACCAGATGAATCTTCTATGAGATTGAACAGAAAGGGGGAATAGAGATAGAATGAAGCAGAATGATGAAAAAGGGCCCCTATGTCCTCCAGCAGTCTAAGCCTATAGCAGCATAACTATAGAGATAGCTCTGGATAACCTGAGCCACTCTAACTATAAACTTTATTAAATATAATAATAACTGAACTTACATCATCAGAAAAGGAAAGTTTTAAGCCTTGCCTTAAAAGTAGACAGGCTGTCTGCCTCATGGACTAAAACTGGTAGTTGGTTCCACAGGAGAAGAGCCTGACAATTTAAAGATCTGCCTCCCATTCTGCTTTTACAAATTCAAATATACAGTGCAAACCATTTGTGTAGGTGTTCAGTGACATCCGTATTCACAGACTGTGGAAGAACCGCAGTGCTGGTATTATTGAAATTTAATGCAACGTTAAACTCAGTTGATTCCTCCATTTCATCAGAGTGCCTGAAAAAATATATTTTTTACTCAATTTAATCCCATCCAAAAGAAATGACTGACTAAGCAGCTTCTTTTTCAAAGACTCTGGTCTGAAGACAAGAAGCTTCTGTTTAGTCTGCATGCAGGAGCAGAAAGTTGAAGGTATAGTGGAGGACGTTCTTTTTCTTGGTGGATCACCAAAATAAGTGGTCCTCCTAATTGTCAATCATTCTGGTGATATCTTTAAGTAAGGCCGACCTAAGCGCTCGTCCCCTTTTTCACTTACCGGTGGGGAGTCTGACATAGTGGAAAAATTTCAAATCTTCTTTTAGAAAGTAAGCTTGTATGAGCGATTCAAACAGCAACTTTTAAACAGAGCATGCACAAAGAGAAACAGGCATTCCTCCTCGGGAGCGGGTACAGGGATTTGCCTGTGCATTTTTTTATTTTTAAAGTGAAGAGGGTAGTCTTCACTACCCTCTAATTCTTCACCATACCTTTAAGAGTCATCCAGGATTTTATGTCTTCAGACATGCCTGCAGTCTAGTCTTGTTAACAGTTCTATACTCCTACACCTACAAATAATGCTGGTAAAGATAATAATAATAATAATAATAATAATAATAAATATTATGATGATAATGATGATAATGACACTGATGATTTAATGGTCTCATGTTAATTCTTTCCACAAATAAATTGAAGCCATTGTTATATTTTAAATGATATGATATATTATTCATATATTGTTTTTCCATATAATCCAATATTGTTTATTTTAACGTATTAACAACATCTTGGCATGAATTTTCATATTAGCTAAACAAGAGTAAAAGAAAAAGAAAAGTACAAAAAAAGGAAATCTAATGAATGTCTGTCTCCTAAGATGGCCACCAGGGGGCAGACGTTAACAAGTAGTTGTGGAGAATTGTTGTCAGTCAGTCCATAGAGCAGCCTAAATCCATGTAAGGATTTTTCTCAAGGTTTAAGTGAAGAAAATAAAGAAGCATAATTTTAACCAATCCTATTTTATTTATAAATCACTTTAAAAAAACATTTTTTTTTTGTAGTTCAGATTA
The DNA here is from genome assembly GCF_016077235.1 of Cyprinodon tularosa. Lineage (NCBI taxonomy): Eukaryota > Metazoa > Chordata > Actinopteri > Cyprinodontiformes > Cyprinodontidae > Cyprinodon > Cyprinodon tularosa. Next base: position 482,953 of record NW_024039335.1, read on the forward strand.
AAAATGATGTAATTTTACATCATTACACTGCTTGGTTTCCAGAGACTCTGGCTGCTGCTGGGTGTCTAATGTGGAAGGCAAAACCAACTGGATGAGTCACGCACAGATGGATCTTGGAGTTCGCTCAGATACCTTCCGTATGAACACCTGCCCTGTCACCACAACAGTGTCTTCCTTACGGTACAGATTCCCACCTTTAAATCCCTCCTTTATCTATTGTCTTGATTGGTTGAAGATTATTTGTTTAGTTAAATGTGATCAAAAAAGCTCATAGAGAGGCAAAAAGCTCCCCAACCCCTAATGAGAGGAAATATGAAAATGTTCCTACAGGGTTCCTCAGAACTGTTTTACCCAGCTGCGTCTTCTGGCTCATGATCCAGATGGAGATGCAGTGAGATGCCGCTTCACTTCAGACCCCACAGCAAACTTTACTCTGGACGAGGTAACTGACAGTCTGATGACTTTAAGGCCTTGCAGGAGTATTGATGTTCTGCATACATTCAGATGTAGCCATATGAAATCCAACCTTTAAATTGATGTCACAATAATAACTAATAAATAAAAACCCTGTTGTAGACCACATGCACGCTGAGAAGCAGAGGGGAACCCCAGCCTGGAACACACGTGTTTGAGTTGACACTGGAGGACTTCTCCACCAAAAACATCACACTGACCTACGCAGATGGAAGCTCAGTGACCAGAGAGGCCTCCAACATGAACCGACCTCCTCTCTGTCGACTGAAGCTGCACTTCCTGATGGAAGGTAAGGCTTCATCCTGGACTCAGCCAAAGAAATGTCTGGATTTCATTTCATTCCCACCAATCAGACTTCCTCATCACCACTGCTGATCGGCCCCACGTTTTTGCATCATCTGAATGTTTAAAGATGGTATACATGCCGTTTGCTCCAATAAATGCAACAAATCTTCAGGAAAAATTACCCACATAATAAAGAGCATAACTAAAATATCAGACCAAAGATTTATGTATCAGGAGTTTAATAGCAAAGATTTTAAAGATAAATAAATGCAGCTGTAGAAAGCATCTCCCTATATGAGAGTTAGATGACTGGCTTATTCAACCCATCTATCTATCCATCCATCCATCTTCTCCCAGTTATTCCTGTCAGGGTCCAGTGGGGCTGGGACCTATCTCAGGCTATAGGTGAGAGGCGGGGTCCACCCTGGACAGGTCACCAGTCAGTCGCAGGGCAACAAAGAGACACACAACCATTCATACACACTCAGACCAAAGGACACTTTAGAGAAGCCAATTAAGCTAACAGTCATGTTTTTGGACTGTAGCGGGAAGCTGGGGTACCCATAGAGAACCCACGCATGCTCTGGCAGAACATGCAAACTCCAAGCAGAAAGAACCTGGCCCAGGAATTGGACCCGGAACCTTCTTGCTGCAAGGCAGCAGTGCTGTAAACTGTGCTACCGCACAGCCTCTTATTGACCCCAAAAATAAAAAAATTATTTATGTGCTGAAATTCCTTCAGCACATAGAGAAATTATGATAGATAAAGTTAAGTCCTTAAAGTCCAGAACAATCAGGTCCTCCAGGAGGACCTGTATAGACCCGGTCAGACTGAAGCTCTGGTCCACTCAGCCTGAAGGAAACTCCCGGTTTCACAGTGAGGGAAACCAGAGACCTTCAACTCCAGTCCACACTTCTGTTTAGTGTCCTGCAGCTGAGTTTCTGAAATAACATCCCTGAAGCCAACAGATGATGAGAAGGTAATCCAGCCGTTTGATTCATGCCTGTTGGACCAGAAAGGTTCCAGGACAGGTCCTGAGGACTTGGTTGTCCCCAAAAGACTGTCTCCAGGGAGATTAACTCACCCTCCGTAAATAAGAGAGTTTATTCCTGCCTTATGTTGGATATGATGCTCAGAAGAATTTAAAAAGCTTTAATAGATTTTCTTCACATGAATCAATCTGACAATACTGGGCTTTTTTTTTTTATTTTTTTTTTATAATAGATTTTATTTGTAGTTTTTGTCTCTTTGTTATCACTGAATTTCCCACCTGTGTTGCACAATAAATGATTAAAACCTCCACTGGGTTTCTGGTTTCAGTCCTTTCTCCATCATCGAGCTGTGTGGCCGGTGACGTGACGCCAGTGTTCCTGTCCAGGACGCCATCATATGGAGATGTTCTGCAGGCGAGCGTGGGTCAGACCTTCCAGCTGTTCGCTGAGGCCCAGGCTCTGAACGCTCAGTACGGACTTCTCGCACGCTTCATGCACCATTACAGAACATTACTAGACACCTCTTTCTTTCTGACTCTTTTCATTCCTCTGAAGGATCCAGAGCTTCCAGGTCAGTGGGCCACAAAACCTGACCCAGGAGTTCAGAACCGGGTCGAACGGGAAGGCAGAAGCCACCCTGACATGGACCCCGAATGAAAGCGATGCCAACAGATTCATTCCAGTTTGTTTCACTGCAGAAGCTGCAACATCGTGAGTTATTTTATCATACAGACATTAAAATAAAGATCTGGTCTTCTTTTTATTGTTTTCAACAAAAGAAGCATTGAAGGTTTGATCTTTTTGCTTATTTTAATCTTTAGATTTTGATACTGTTTGTTCCTCTAACAGCTTCATAGATGGAGTTATTTTTTTATTATCGGTTTTCTTTCATTTTGAAGATATTAAAATGCAATCCTAAATATTTCTGTTCTAAGCAGAAAAAATAAATAAAATTTTATTTATTTTGCAGAATTACAGAATACTGTAAACCGGAAAGTTTAATGACTAAGTGAAGTTAAATTTATTCATACAGCACAATTCAGTGGCAAGATAATTCTCAGGGCTTTATATAAGAAAACAGGAAAATAAACACAGACAAGTAGATTGCAGTGGTATGAAAGGAATTAAACAGTTGACAACTGTTAATTCAAGAGGAAAAAAATTTAAATGATGATTGTAAAAATGATTTGTAAAATGACTGATAATAATATCAAAGAAAGTGGACGACAAATTAAATGTTTAGAAAGCTCAGTCAAAAGCCACTCTAAGATGTTTTTGTCTTATACAGTAATTCATCAAAGTCCAGATCTTTTAAAGATCGTGAATCTGGACTGACTAATGATGGCTCTTTTCTTTAACTAAAAGCTGAATTATAGTTTGACTAAAAACGATCAAAGAGTGACTCAGAAAACAGCGGCTGCAGGACAAACAACATTTGAATAAACATTCATTAATATCAAGTAGAAACCATTCATTGTTTGGACTCTGATTAACCTTAGCTTGTTTATAATGATTTTTTTTTGCTTGTTCTAAATCTACAGCCAATCAGAGATGAGATGTGTCGTTGTCAAGGTGACCCGAGCCACTCTTAACCAAGGTTTGCTGCTAATAATGCATACATGCACCCATCCACACATGTACAATTAAATGCTTGTATGTTTATTTGTTAACTACCTGTAAGGGCTGTTTAAAAATGTGCTTATGATAAAAAAAAGTGTTATTTTTATCATCATGAAGGAAATTTAATAACAAAAAAAAAAATACAAGAATAAAATAAAAAAAAAACAAAACAAAAGAAAAGAAAACCGAAACCCAAACACCCGGATGAGCGTGACAATCTAATAATCTCACCTCTGAATGAAGATCAAACAGAGCATAAAGAGTCAATCCTCAAATGGTTGAAGTAATGTTGCATGACTCAGCATACTGTTGAAAAACCAGTCAGACCACAAGTTTTCATACATATTTTTACTATTCAGAAGCCATGACATCTCTTTTGTCATTATTATCTATTCTATCAAGTATTTTGCTGAAAGTTTTGAAAGTGTTATCATGAGGGTACCCCGGAAATGATTGGAATATCAAATCAAATCAAATATCCTTTATGTGAGAACAGATAATGAAGTACAATCAACAACAAAAACATAACTCTGTTGGGTTTGCTCCCATTTTTTCCCCATACACGATATAACCATCTCCATCAAATATTGTTCATAAACCAGTCTAAATCTGTGATGGTGAGCACTTGTATTGGAGGGAAATGTTGACGTTGTGTATGTGGGAAAAGTTTTAGATCTTTGAGTTTATCTCATAAAAAATGGGAGCACAACCAAAAGTTTGAAATACAGGTCAGACGGGGTCAATATCCTTTTGATTTTCAGGAAGAGCCTCAGTTCAGTGTTTATCTAACATGATGATGGTGGCCGTGGAGAAAGCTTCAATGCCTGATGTCAGTGAAGAGTTCCTGTCTCTAAGCGACCCTTCGTGCACGCTCACCACCAACGGCACTCACATCCTGGGAACCATGTCCTTCAGTACCTGCGGCACACAGCTTGAGGTGTGGAAAAACAGAGCAAAGACCTAAAATCCGTCCTCTTCGGTACCTTTGCCTTTAATTTTACTGTAATGTTTCATGAAAACAGGATAAAGGAGACTACATCGTCTTTAAGAATGAGATCCGCTCTGTCGAGAGGTCCAACGAGGTCATCATCAGAAGGAACACGGTTAAGATTGACTTCTACTGTGAGTTTCCCAAAACCATCAGCGTCTCCAACTTCTACAGCCTCTACCAGGCGGATTACATTTTCACTGAGTCCAGCTTTGGCAGCTTCGGCTACACCTTTGAGATATTCACAAACGGTAACTTCACCAAGAGGGTGGAGCCTAATGCCTACCCAGTACAGGTCAGGCTGATGGAAATGATTTACATGGGCATCCAGGCCATGTCAGAGCTCCCAAACGTTACATTGTTTGTTGAGTCATGCAAAGGGACTCCAGACAACAACCCTGACAACCCCATGTACTATGACTTCATTGAGAATGGGTAAGTCCTGCTGTGCAGAAACGTTAAAAATGTCTGAAGAAGATGCTCTTCAAATTTTTTTTTTAATCTGTTGTCTTCAAGGTGTGTGAAAGATGAAACCCTTAAGATCCACCCGTCCAACCAGACTTCTTACAACTTTGAGATCCAGGCCTTCAAATTCAATGGAGATTACGACCAGGTAGCTTCCAGTGGGAATGAAAACCAGATAGGAAAAATGCCTGATGTCCAGGGTCTATCTAGGTCATTGGAGAACGTTCCCCATTATTCCGTCAGCAGATTTGGCTGGATAGATTAAACAACATCAAGATGGAAGGAATTTCAAAATATAGAGCTTAAATCAACACAGGGGGTCAAATATACCCCTTTTCCACTGGCTGGAAAAACCAGTTTAAACCCGAGAACAATCGGCTTTTGGTGGTAGTGGCAGCTTTTAGTGGCAGTACACTAACACGTGTGCCAAATCAGGCACATAATGTCCAGGAGAACCAAACCCCTTTAAAGGATCGATCAAAGCAAAGATTGTTTTATAAAAACTACAGTGAATTCTTCATTTTCAGCCACACTCTCTCACCTTCTATCTTACAGGTTTACATCACCTGCTCCGTCATCCTGTGTGAGCCTGGGAACCCCTTCTCCAGATGTGCGCAGGGATGTCTGAGCGAACCATCCCGCCGACGCAGACGAGGGCTAAGCATGGAGACCACGGGGCACTACATTACCCAGGGTCCTCTGCAGCTGGTTGGGTCTGCTTCTCCTAATGCAGTGAAGGAGGATAAGAACATAAAATTGGAGCCGAAAAGTGATGCGTCTCCTGAAGGTTAGATTCAGAAAGACCCAACAGTTGTGTTGTTTTCAGTTTGTGTAGAAACTGAATTTAAGTCCTTGTGTCTTATAGTTAATTTTCCACCAGAAGTTCCTGAAACCAGATCAGATGGAGAAAGCTGGAGATTCAGGGAGCTGTTTGCCTCCAACATCACCACAGTGGTCTTTGCCAGTGCCTTCATCCTGTCACTGGTTCTGATGGTGGTGGTGGTTCGTCATTTCCGCAGGAGGAGAAGAGCTGAGGACTGCAATGTTCTCATTGAAGACGAATTTGAGAAATAAACCAAAATCAGCTTAGAGCAGCGAGAAAAAGTATGAATTAGTGGAGACAAATCAAACCATCAGAATAAAACAGGATGACAAAATCACAACTATAACCAGATAAACAACCCAGAACCGGTTTGCTCCTGTTTTCTCAGCTGACAAGTTCTCACTTTTAGCCAGGCAACAATCATGCTTCAGAAGTCATTATTTAAAATGGCATCTCCAGCCAATCAGCTGCAGAGAGGCTGGCAGAGTCTAAGCTTTAACTCCTAATTTAATCTGATCGCTGACGGATCTTTAAACATTGACACAAAACAAAAAAATATCCTTTTTTTTTAAATGTTTTTGAGCTCAAGAGTTCCAATAATGTGTCTCCTTTAATTCGTCTCTTCTCCTATTCAAGCAGACTACCTTGAATTTAAAAATATAAAAAAGAAATGTAGTTTATATAGATCTGATTTAATAATGGGGAGTTTATATCGGCTAAATCAAATAGGTATCATCTTGCCTTGTTCTAAACAATGTTTTATAGGGAACTTTCTGCTAAAATTGCTTTTAATGTAGAAAAGACTCAGCAGATTCAGAAGTGGGGTGTGGTGCGTAACTCATACCTTAATGCATAAAGTCTATCTAGATGATCAGTGATAGAACAAGCGGACAGACATCAGGTGTTTTTAAAAGTGTGAGAAACACCAGCTGATCTGATCTGTGGATCGCTGCTTGCTGAACCGGCTTCTCATTCAGGCTTTTCTGCCGGTTCTCTTCAGGTCACACTGATGCATTTTTCCTGTAATTAAAGTAGAGGGGCTTTATATGCATATTATTTTATATAAATGTAATAAAATCTCTTATGGGAAATTGTGTGTTTGGTTTTTATTTTTTATTTTCAGCTTTGAACTCAACTGATTTAAAAGCGAGGGAATATTAAAGCTTACTGATGAGATGATTATTTCGATTTCAGACAGAATCTCAGTGAAAATCAAACTGAGCAGATATTCAGAAAACAGATAATTGGAAAACAAACAAGCTACTATACCAGCAGAGTTTAAAAAGATTAAGTCCAAAGGAGAAAATTTGATCAGGTTGTTTTGTTTCAGCCTTTAGCAGACCAGACAGGTTAAACTCCCATGGACGAGTTCATCAAGCAGATAAACAAACTGTAACAGCAATAAAAACACAAGAACAGCGTCTCACCTGTTTAAGAGCTGCTCATCAACTATTTGAACACAAAACACATTAAACCAAAAGATTGTTTATGAAAAATACAGAAATGTACCTCTTTGGTGTTTGTGTTTTACAGTTTTCGAAAAGTTTAATATCAGACTAAAATAACTCAGGCAAATGAAAAATAAGTTTTACTTTCTTTAAAAAAAATGATTTAAACCCGTCATGCCTAAAGCCAGTCACTGAGGGTCACTGTCCTGCATTTTTAGAGGTTTATTGTGCTTTTAGCACAGCTGATTCTGATGATTGCAACTCAGCAAAAGCGTTTTAATCAATGAAAATCAGCTGCGGTAAAAGCAGGGAAACCTAAAAAACCTGCATGACTGGTCTAAGCCAACATGGTTCTTTTTAAAACAAGGGTTGCTGAAGGGTTTTCTTTCAGCCACACTGGTGGATTTTTTGTCAGCATCATCAGCCTCCTTAAACTGGCAAAAGCCATATTGATACCTGGAATACATTTTGTTTGAAAGGTAAAAAATCTCCTTTAAAGTCATGTTAAAATGTCTTGATTAGATTTAAGTTTTGGCTTTAGATTAGCTGCTCCAAAATCTTCATTATGTGTTGCTAAACCAGAGTTGAAATAAACATATTTTGATGTTTGTTGAAAATATGTAGCAAGTTCTTCATCAATGCAAACCACATACTCTGCAGCACCGGAAACATTTAATTTCTTCTTACAAGTGCTTCAAAGTTAAATGAAAAATAAACAGTTTTCATGATTTTTCTGGCAAAATGTTTTCTATAATATTCAACTAAGTAAAAGGCTTTTTGTTTATTCAAAACATATTACTAATATATGTATTCACTATTTTCTTTTGCAGTTTCTGAAAATGCATTGAATAAAAGGGAAGCTATGAATTTACAAATAAAAACAAACCAGTCATTGTTTTGTTTACCAGAAATTCACTAAATCACTTTACAGGGTACAGTTCCCAATATGAGATTGCAGTCTGTAGCCAAAACAGCAGAGGGCGCTGGAGGATAAGGCTATTTCAGTCTAACTATGCATTATAACCTCAATAAAAATAAAAGTAAATATGTTTTTATAGACTGTAACACATATATCTTTATTGAATGGTGGTATATTTAGTTTATTTCTTTTTCAAACAGGCTAAAAAGTAGAAAAATGATATTCTCTTGAATAAAAGTAATAAAACATGCTAAAACACATGATGTACTAACAAAGAGAAAGTCACAAAGACAAAAAAATAAAGAATAAAGAAAATGTGCTTTCAACATGTAAGATGCTCGTTTGTCAAACTGAGCAAACAATATTGTGTAATAAAACAATAGATTTTAAAACTTTGCTGCTTCAAAAAGCACAATCAGGAAGAAGAAGAGATGGTAGAAGATACCAAACCACTTTTAAGGCTGCTTTGTTCCTACAGCAAATCTAACATTTAATCTATCAACCATTTCCTAGAGAATGTTAATATTTATCTAAATAAAAGTAAGATTTGACGAAAAATAGATAATTTTTGGGCTATATTTGATAAAAACAATGCATCTATCCATAGTTCTATCTATTGATAGCTGTAGGCAGGAAGGATCTTTCATATCGCTCCTTCTTCCATCAGATAATTTAAAGTAATATCTAACGGCTGCCTAAGCATCTGAGCCCCGACCCAAGACAAGATCAATCAGTCAACCTTTTAGCCAATGGTCTATGTTGGTGATTGGCTGAAAGGTGCAGCTACAGAAGAAAAAGGTGTCTGTTTGATTAAAGATTGTGTTGCTTTATGTAAAAAGGAATGCTTCACATTGCAAAAAATAAAAAAGCAGCGGCTGTGTTAGAAGGGCTCTTGCTTTGCAGTGATCCATTGAGACTGATGCTTCCTGCATTAAGATAAGGCCACAACAGCATTCCAAAGGTCAGGCGTGGCATGTTATTTGTGAACACTTCTGTCTATAAGCATTCGGTTTTCCTGGGACCTGTGAGACTGCAGGCAAGAAATAAAAAACAAAATAAAATAAAAAAATGCAGAAAGAACTGAGCAGAAAAGCCTGCAGCTGAGATGATGCATTGCAACAACACATTTTGCATCGATGGAAAAGATCGCTGGGGCAGGTATTGATGGCAGCATCAGGGACCAAAGTCCCTGAACATTGGGTGAACGCTTATCACCTGCACCACTGCCATGCCCCAGCATGACCTTCAATTAATAAGAACCCAGTTGTGCACCAAATGAAAACAAGAGGGCACCAGAGGACCATCAACCACTTTAAAACTAGAAGTTTGTCATTGGCAAAGCTTAAGGGTGATGAATTCTTTATTATTTTGTACTGCCAGTAGCAAAGGTTCCAGGTTAGTTTCATCTATGTGTTGGATCCTGTTTTGGAAGATAAAACATTGAGATTCGGAGGCATGCTTCATAAAATGCCAGAGGAAACAGAACATCCTGCAATAGTAATATGCAGAAAATGTCTGACTAATCTGTTGCAACCCTTTTATCAGGCCAGGCTCCCTATTTTAAAACTGGGGTCTATTTCTTTGGGTCATTTGAAAATAAAAGAGGGAAACGATGGTGCAGAAGACATGCCTGGCAAGTTGAAGGCACTCATTTGGAGGCAGCAGCTATGATCGACACAGATTCCTGCATTAATGCAGTGAGGCCATTCATCGAGAGTAGAGGGTGAGTTAAACATTTGTGGTTTGACAATGGAGCAACTTAGCTGGTGCTTAAAGAGACCTGAAACAAGCACTAAAACTTAAACCATATCAGGACAAAATAAAGTAATTCTTGCTGCAGGTGGAAATTAATTGGATTTTGATTCCACCTGGTTTGGGAGAGGATGATCCACATGGTGAGAAGAAATCTTAACTCTGTGCTTCATCAACAAACCCTCGATCATGTATTGTAAGATTAAGAAGCCATCTTCAGTGGTCGCCCTATAACAGCACTCTCAGATGATCCAGTCATGCCCTATCATCTGATTTCTTTAATGGAAGCCATCACTTCCTTCTGGAATGTTGTTAGCCTGGGGTAAAAGGGAGTGGAACAGGCATAATATCTGTCTTGCCTTTTCTGGAAAATATGGGTTTTAGGATATTTGCCTTTGCTTCAAAAAAAGACAAAAACTGAACGAAAAGAGGAAAAGCATCACTGTTGGAGATTTCGAGGACCCATCTGGTCACTTAAGATAACTGCCTTTAGGGAATACGTATTTGCAGATTGTCACAGGTTTTTGAGGTATGTGAACTTGAAAAAAGTTAAATATTATTGAGAGACCAATTTCTAAACATTGCATGGTATAAGGTGTCTACAAAAATGTGTTATTGTCACATGCATGTATTGTTATTCGAGGAATTGACATCGGCGGCAGTAAAATATGCATGCATATGCATGTAAATTATGCATATGACTGGTTAAAAATGGGGGGACTGTAGGCACCATAATATAAGCTAAACAGCAACAGGTAGTAGGCAGGTGTTGAACCCAAAGATCTATATTTATTCACTAGATTGCGGATTGCCTGAAAAAAGTAAAGCCACCACCTGGCATGTTGATACTCCCCACTCCCACGGAGATGCACAGTAAAACTGCCGACTTGTGTAGCATTTTACAGCAAAAACAAGCAGTTCGCTGGCTGAGGGAAGACGTTTCACAGGTAATTTAGAGTCAGTGGATGTACTTAACAAGAAAACATCCTCTTGGGATGGGTTAAAGGCAGAAAGTTCATTTCGTTGATCTGTACTACAGACGGTGTAATGACGAAACAAAAAAAAAACGCCTGAATTTATAGAAGCATAACTGCAGAGCATGATCAGGATATTCTGAGCCACTATAAGCTTTATCAAAAATGAAAATTTAAGGCTGAGTCTTAACAGTAGACAGGTCCTTCCAGAATAAAAGTGAAAATGTGGTTCCATAGAAGAGGAGCCTGATAACTGAAACATCTGCCTTTGATTCTTCTTTTAGAAACTTAATGCACAATCAGTAGAACTGTAGATTAAAACTTAAATGCTCTGTTTGCAACAGAAGAAACAATCAGGTCTCTGTTATAAGACAGAGCTTGGTTATGTTGGGAGCTGGAGAAATCCCATCTTTCTCCAGCAGAGTCCGCCGTGGATCCTCTGAGGGAGCTTCCTGCACAGCTGCAGCTCATCAAGATCATCAGAGGATCCACTACTTAAGCTGTCTTCAGACCTTGCCTCAATGCCGCAGTGTTGTTCCAGTTGGTCAGCGCTAAAGCCTAGATCCTCAGTGTATCTCCATGACTTTGAATCCAGGTTGGATTCTAACTACTGTCTCTGTTTTCCAGGAAACCCGTGCCTCCTCTGTGAAAGCTCTGGGAGAGCTAACCTGCCGAGCCGACCCTCTGAGCCAAACCCTGAAGATTCACAGAGAACCCCCAAGCAGCTCTGGACTTGAGCTGGGAAATCTAAGCCAAGGTCTGTTCAAGCTAAGACGTGAGACGCTGAAGCAGCAAACGGACTCTGCTGATAAACTCTTCTCCAGAACCAACAGTGACTCTCCCAAAGTAAACCTCAAGAACCCTCAAGGTACAATCAGTGAACCTTTGGAAATCAAACCCTGTCAGCAGTCCCTAACTGTGCTGTCTCTCACGCAGACTCCGGTGAACCAGAATCCAGGCCCGAACCAGAATCAGTACATTCTGTGTGTTGTGCTTAAATAAACTGTTAAACTTTTCATCCTTGTGTCCGTCAGTGGTGTTCTGCATATCTGGGTCTCCTTTAGTGAACCCATCATGACAGAACACTGCGGCCAAACTCAAGGCCCAGCAGATCACCATCTCCGTCGACTAGAGGAACAGGCAGCCCAAATTCATGGACACGGCCTGGCTCTACGTGAGTTAAACACCCACATAGAAAGACAGAATCAAGCCATTCAAGGCTATGTTAACTACGTGAACAGCGCTAATGCTGCGTCTGTACAGCAACCATTTCCGGTTCCAGTCCCTCCTCCGAGGTCACAGGCTGTGACGTCATCAGAGTTCCGTCCTAGTCTCCCAGAGAAATTCTCCGGTAACATGAAAGATTGCAAAGGATTTTTATTTCAGTGCCGGTTGATCTTTCAGAATTCCCCTGGTAGTTTTTCCACGGATCACAAGAAGATAACATTCATTCTCTCTCAGTTAACAGGAAGAGCCTTGGAATGGGCTCAGGCAAGATTTGCCGCTGACGACAGTTTAACTTGCTATTTTTCTGACTTCATTGCTGAATTTACCCAGGTCTTCAACCAGGAAACTGACCAAACAATTGATTCTAGAGCTCTCTTCAACAACCTTAAACAGGGAAATTCTGCAGTGGCTGAATTTTCAATTAACTTCCGGGTTAAGGCGGCAGCTTCCGGATGGAACCAAAGCGCCCTGAAAGGAGCCTTTTTCATGGCATTAAACGAACAGATCAAAGATGAACTCGCTACCCTCGACGAACCTGCCACCCTCGAAGATTTAATTCGTCTCTCCATCAGACTAGATAATAGAATTCGAGCCAGAAACAGTTCTAGGAAGCAGAGTACTTTTTCTTCTGCCTCACATAACGTGACTGTTTGTTCTCCCTCTACAGAGCAGATGCCCTCTCAGAGGTCTAAGCCCCAGTCTCTACCATTGCCTGTTCAGGCCTCTCATTCGGGCGAAAGGGATGTCGAACCTATGCAGGTGGGACACACCAGGCTCACTCCTGAGGAGAGACAGAGGCGTTTTCTAAGTAAACTATGTATCTACTGTGGTGAGAGTGGACACTTCATCGCCTCCTGCCCGGCAAAATCAAAAGCCGGGGCCCGCCAGAGGATCTGAGGAGTCTGGCGGGCCAAATAAACACAATGAAATCTCCTCGATTGTTGCTGCCTGCCACGCTTTTCTGTGATAATCAAAGCCTCTCTTTCTCTGCTTTCATCGACTCAGGCTGTGAACGTAACCTAATCGACTCTAACCTCGTCCAGCAACTCCAAATTAAAACCGTTCCTCTCTCTCAGCCTCTCGGTGTGTCCGCTATAGACGGAAAAAGACTCCATCGAGTTACCCACCAAACCCAGCCTCTCGATCTACTTCTGTCAGGTAACCACCGAGAGACAATAACATTCTTTGTTTTTCCCTCTGCATGTTCCCCGCTGGTTCTCGGGTTCGAGTGGTTGGAGAAGCATAATCCTCACATTAACTGGACTAAACGTCACCTGGAATCATGGTCCACTACGTGCCACGAAACATGCCTTCGTTCTGCTGCCCCTATGGTGGGGTTTCCTAGAGGTGGGGGGGGGAGATGGACTCTCCTGACCTTTCTTCAGTTCCCTCTGAGTACCATGACTTAGCCCCTGTCTTCAGTAAGGTCAGTGCGACGTCCCTACCTCCACACAGACCATACGATTGCGCCATTGAACTTTTACCTGGTGCTCCTCTTCCTAGCAGCAGATTGTATAACATTTCCAAGCCCGAAAGAGAAACTATGGAAAAATACATCAACGAATCATTAGCTGCTGGAATAATTCGTCCTTCATCCTCTCCATTGGGCGCCGGTTTCTTCTTTGTGGGCAAGAAGGATGGTTCCCTGAGACCTTGTATTGATTATCGAGGTTTGAACCAGATCACAATTAAAAACAAATACCCACTGCCTCTTCTCGCCTCTGCTTTTGAACCAGTACAGGGTGCAACAGTGTTTTCCAAGCTGGATTTAAGAAACGCCTATCATCTCCTTAGGATACGTGCGGGCGAAGAATGGAAAACTGCCTTTAAAACACCCTTGGGCCAGTTCGAATACCTTGTAATGCCCTTTGGTCTAACTAACGCTCCAGCCTGCTTCCAGGCCCTAGTAAATTATGTTCTCAGAGACTTCCTCAACGTGTTTGTTTTCGTGTACATCGATGACATTCTCATTTACTCCAAGGACCTCCATGAGCACAAGAAACATGTCCGTCTTGTCTTACAGAGACTACTGGAGAATAAGCTGTTCGTGAAAGCCGAGAAGTGCGAATTTCATCAACCTTCAGTCACCTTTTTGGGGTTTGTGCTCGAGGGCGGCCAGGTAAGACCTTCAGAGGACAAAATCAAAGCAGTTTTAGACTGGCCAGTTCCAGAGAACCGAAGACAACTTCAGAGGTTTCTAGGGTTCCCAACTTCTATCGTCGATTTATAAGAAACTACAGTCAAACCGCCCTTCCATTAACCTCCCTGACTTCTGTAAAACGAACTTTTCAGTGGACTCCCGAGGCTCAAACAGCATTCGAAAGATTAAAATCCTTGTTTTACAGAGCTCCTGTCCTTATTCAACCTGACCCCGCAAAGCAGTTTATCCTAGAGGTGGATGCTTCAGATTCCGGCGTTGGAGCCGTTCTTTCCCAGAGGCTGGACTCAGACCAAAAGATACACCCATGTGCTTTCTTCTCCCGTAGGCTTTCTTCCGCTGAACAGAACTATGATGTGGGTGACCGAGAGCTCCTGGCTATCAAGCTGGCGTTGGAAGAATGGAGGCATTGGCTGGAGGGAGCTGAGCACCCGGTTCTTGTGTGGACAGACCACAAAAACCTGGCTTACATCCAGTCAACTAAACAGGCTAATCCTCGCCAATCCAGGTGGTCAATCTTCTTCTCCCGCTTCAACCTAATCATTTCCTACAGACCCGGATCCAAGAACGTGAAGCCCGATTCTCTCTCTCGTCTCTACTCCGTCGATCATCCTGAGACACCTGAACCAGTCCTTCCGGCTTCATGTACAGTAGGGGTGGTCAACTGGGAGATAACTGACCTCATCAACTCAGCCCTGGCCACTGAACCCGATCCAGGTAACGGTCCATCTAACCGTACATATGTCCCATCTTCTGTCAGGTCCCGTCTTATCCAGTAGATGCATGCCGCCAAATTCTCCGCTCATCCTGGAGTGAGTAGAACAGTTGCTCTCATCTCCAGACGCTTCTGGTGGCCCACTCTCCACAGGGACGTAAAGGAGTATGTGTTGGCTTGCCCCACATGTGCCCGTAACAAGGCCTCACACCAACCTCCTTCTGGCCTGCTTCAACCACTTCCTGTTCCCTCGCGTCCAAGGTCTCATATCGCCATTGATTTCGTCACCGGTCTCCCTGTCTCTCGAGGTATGTCCACCATACTAACCATTGTTGACCGTTTCTCGAAGTCCTGCCATCTAGTTCCCCTCAGAAAACTTCCCACGGCCTTCCAGACAGCACAGCTTCTCATAAAACATGTTTTCCGGCTTCATGGCATCCCCCAAGAAATCCTCTCGGACAGAGGTCCCCAATTCATCTCTCAGGTATGGAAGGCTTTCTGTTCTGCTCTCGGCTGCAAACCCTCTCTCACCTCAGGTTACCACCCCCAATCGAATGGTCAGACCGAACGCATGAACCAACAGTTGGAATCCACCCTCCGTTGCCTCACGTCTAATAACCCCGTGGATTGGAGTCAATTCCTCCCATGGATTGAATATGCCCACAACTCTCTCCGTTCTGCATCCACTGGACAATCCCCATTCCAGGTCAGTCTCGGATATCAACCACCTCTTTTCCTCGCAGATGAGAGAGAGATATCGGTGCTGTCCGTCAATCAACACATCCGTCGCTGTCAAAGGATTTGGAGGGAGACCATCGCCCCACTCAACCAGTCATCTGCATCCGTTAAACGTTTCGCCGACGCCAAGAGACGTCCCGCCCCCGAGTACTCTGAGGGCCAGGAGGTGTGGCTCTCCACCCGAGACATCCCCCTCAAGGGGATGTCTCGAAAACTCTCCCCGAGATTCATTGGACCTTTCAGAATCTCTCGAGTCATCAACCCCTCAGCTGTTCGTCTCCAACTACCTCAGTCCCTCCGAATCCACCCTACATTCCACGTCTCCCAGATCAAACCTGTTTCTTCGAGCCCTCTGTGCCCGCCGTCCGACTCCCCACCACCCGCCCTGGAGGTCGATGGCCATCCGGCCTTCACAGTGCGCCGCATTGTGGACTCCCGTCGACGAGGTCGCGGATGGCAGTACCTCGTCGACTGGGAGGGCTACGGACCGGAGGATCGCCAGTGTGTCCCAGGCTCGTACATCCTCGACCCTGCACTCATCGAGGAGTACGAGCGTTCTTTCTCCAGCAGAGTCCGCCGTGGATCCTCTGAGGGAGCTTCCTGCACAGCTGCAGCTCATCAAGATCATCAGAGGATCCACTACTTAAGCTGTCTTCAGACCTTGCCTCAATGCCGCAGTGTTGTTCCAGTTGGTCAGCGCTAAAGCCTAGATCCTCAGTGTATCTCCATGACTTTGAATCCAGGTTGGATTCTAACTACTGTCTCTTTTTTCCAGGAAACCCGTGCCTCCTCTGTGAAAGCTCTGGGAGAGCTAACCTGCCGAGCCGACCCTCTGAGCCAAACCCTGAAGATTCACAGAGAACCCCCAAGCAGCTCTGGACTTGAGCTGGGAAATCTAAGCCAAGGTCTGTTCAAGCTAAGACGTGAGACGCTGAAGCAGCAAACGGACTCTGCTGATAAACTCTTCTCCAGAACCAACAGTGACTCTCCCAAAGTAAACCTCAAGAACCCTCAAGGTACAATCAGTGAACCTTTGGAAATCAAACCCTGTCAGCAGTCCCTAACTGTGCTGTCTCTCACGCAGACTCCGGTGAACCAGAATTCAGGCCCAAACCAGAATCAGTACATTCTGTGTGTTGTGCTTAAATAAACTGTTAAACTTTTCATCCTTGTGTCCGTCAGTGGTGTTCTGCATATCTGGGTCTCCTTTAGTGAACCCATCATGACAGGTTATTTATGGCTTTATAAGTGAGAACAAGGATATTAAATTCCATTCTGGTTATGAATGAAAGCAAGTGAAGGGAAGCTAAGATCTCTAAAATAAAAACATTTCTTAAATTGGCTTCATATCAAGATGAACAAACTTAATTTATTTACAGTTGTTTAACTTGACACCATAAATTACTTGTTGGTGTTTTCAATTGATTATTACCACCTCCGATTTCCAGTTAATTCCTGTACTATTTACGTCTTTGCCTTTTGTTTGACCTTTACTCGTCCTCCACTGTCATGCTGTTACCATCCAGAGGCTCGTTTCACTCAGCAGGTTTAGTGAAAACTTTAAGTTATCTAATCCTGAGATCAGTGAAAGTTTTCTGTTTCACAAATAGTTTCCTCAACCACTATATCTGTCACTCTGTTCTGTCCAGAGCTAACCTGATCAGAAACAGGTTTTCTCAGACTGTCCTCTGTCTCTGCTCTGCTTGCATTTTTTTATTTCCTGATTTAGTCAGGAGAGTTTTGTTGTATTTTTTGTGTGAACGTTAAAAGAAAATCAGTAACTAGGTCAGTTAAGCCCCTGTCACACCTCTTAACCAGCGTATCTTATCTCAAAATTACGAGATAATACCTCGTAATTACGAGATACTGATCTTGTAATTATGAGATACGCTGTCAGATTTTTTTTTCTTTGGTGAATCAGAGGCAGTGGGAACAGTCAGGACACGTCTTCAACAAGATAGTGACTTAAACAATAGGACTAATTTCACTCTGGACCAGGTCTGCATACTACTGGGCCTTAGTCTTTCCACAACCTATTTCAAATTCAGAGATAATTTTTATAGACAGAAGCATGGTTGTGCAATGGGATCTCCAATGTCACCAATTGTAGCCAATCTTTAAATGGAAGAAATGGAAAAGAGAGTTTCAGGTATTACATTTAAAATGTAATTCAATTCAAAATGTAATTCAAAATGTCTGGATGCAAATGAGCTTAGTGTTGCCTATTCCGAATGTTATAAAAGTCTATCTTCCAAAAATGTTTCAGGATGAAATTCTAGACTTATGTGTAATTTCGATTTTCACAAATGGTCAGTGATATTTCTGGTAATACAGTTGATAAGTCAACCGCGTTATCTTTATTTTACATTATTTAAAAAACATAGGCCCACCCAAAATATGTGTTAAGACCGGTAGAACAACCTGAATATCTAAAATGTTCAAGTTTAGTTTTTGTCATTCACAAAATTTTAACTCACCTCTAGCTTCCTCTTACACTCTTAAATAAACAGGGAAAAAAAAACAATGTTGGTTCTGATATCTAAGGAGCTATTGTGTTTTGGACAAATGTGTTTAACCTAGTCTGATTGCAATCTGTCAGAAAAAAAAATCTGGTTAAACTGGTTGATCTTCATTAATCCTGCTTTCAGTAAATGATCTAGGTATTTCCTTATAGAAAAGTATAAAAATGGTCAATTTCTGTGAGGGACAGATCCTCATCAGCATGACATCTCTTGCACCGCTTCTGCTGCTTCTGTTGTTCCTGGTCGCTGCTGCGTCTGCAGCATCCAGCTACTACCGGTCCTATGGTGGATCAGTAGCCTTCACCTCAAAGGGACGGAACGCAGATGGAACCAATGAGGTGAGTCTTCTTCCACATCTTTTAGAGTATAAAGCTCTGCTTAAAAATAAGGGATTAATTCGGACAAAAATAACACCTTTTTTTCCCTTTATAGATTAAATAATTTGTATAAAATGTGCATTATTTGGGCAAATGTAAAACAAGATTTACTGTGAATCTTTGCAGGTAGAACTTCGACAAAGGAACACTCCATATTACTACCACCATTCATATGTTGATGGAACTTGCTGGAGAGGTAACTGTGGGACCCAGACACAGCGCTCTGTGGAATCCGTCTCTTCTGGTTCTTATGGTGTCACCTGGAGACAGT
Organism: Cyprinodon tularosa; assembly: GCF_016077235.1. Lineage (NCBI taxonomy): Eukaryota > Metazoa > Chordata > Actinopteri > Cyprinodontiformes > Cyprinodontidae > Cyprinodon > Cyprinodon tularosa. The sequence goes on from NW_024039335.1 coordinate 501,702, forward strand.
ATGAAGTGAGAACAAATAGAAAACTGACCAGCAATCTGTCCTTTGACATGGGGTGGGCTCTGATAAGCTTCCTACACTGAATATAAGACCTTGAAAAGTTTTAAAGTTTGAAAATCAGAATATTTATTTTTCTTTGTATCCCCAAAAATTCTTAAATATTGTAAACCCATTGAGCTATATAACATTTAATAAAGATTATTTGATAATGATAGCGTTTTATCTTATTAAACATGTTGTCAACAGATATCCTTACAGATATGAATACTCCTGGGGTTTTGGCTATTGGATCGGAAACGTCAGAGGTAGTTACCGCCAGTTGAGAATGATGACACATGTGGACATGGGAATCCGATCAGACACTGGTGAATCTAACAGACCTCCTGCCATCATCACACCTCATCTTATCAGGTAGCCGCTCATTGTTTGCTTGTTCTCCTTTTACTTTCCCTATTTGACCATAAATCTGTTATACTATAAGAGCAGATTTTAAAAGATTGTTGGAACATGTCAGACATTAAGAGTCATTCCTCGCCATAAAGCATTGAAGTCAGGTTCAATTTAGTAGTATGACAGGTAAACAGTTTTGCATTTAAGAAAACTCAGCCTTTTGCATTAAGTTCTTAACTTTGCAGCATATTAAGTGGCAACAATTATAGGTAAAAAAAAAAAAGCGTATGTACAGGAAGAAACCTCCAGCAGAACCAGAACTTAGTTTGGTGTGAAGGGCTTTCTGTCTCCACTAAAAACCAGAGATACAAGAAGCTGTAGCACTTTTTCCAATAATAATCGTTTTAATAGTAATGGCTCCTTAAGGCTATGTTTCCACTGTAGGTCTTAATGCTTAATTACATATTTTTTTTTAAATCAGATTTTTTTTTTGTAAGGTCATTCACATAACTTTTAAAATGCTGCATATATCTTACTCGATATATATATATATATTTTCACGACTATAAGGCGCATATAAACGTCTTTTTTTCCCCTCAAAATGTGCGGCGCGCCCTTTGGTGCGGTGCGCCCTATGTGTGTTGTTACTGCGGACTTGTGAGAACGTTAAAGGGGGAAGTGTGGGCGTGGATTGTGTATGAAAGAACAGGTATGTGCTTTATAGCCTGACGTAGTCCTACTCAATTCTAGTCAGAATATGAGTCTGATGCTGCTCCATAGAGCTGTGATTATGGGGCGTGTTTCGAACGAACCAGGAAAAAAAATGCCTCTGCACTCAATTGGATAGACCTACAACCAATAAGAGCAACGGAGTGCGTGACGTATGTTAAGCGACGCATAGTTGTTGTCAACAAAAATCAAAGTGTGCAGTTGTACGCCTAGAATAAGAAGATGAGCCTTGATCGTGTTTCTCTGTTCCTCTTTTAAAATTAATTTGTTGTCGATATCTTCTAGAACAGACCTAATAGCAGAATCTACACACCTCAACTCTCCAGCGGCAGCCATTGTTGTTGTCACCCAAGCGCGCTTTGGTGACGTGGTTGATTACTTTTCTGTTGATCATCTGTCCATCATCGTATAAAGCCCGCCCTGACAATTTGATTGGCCCGCCAGATATTGTGTGAGCATACTCGCGCTACTATTGAGCAATGCCAGACCGAACTTCCCGACCTCAAACGTTGTGGGGGGGACTAAGTTCGGAATGGCACCCAGGCTATGTGCTTTATGCAGAACTCCTCATCTCCTCATTGAGGAGATGATGAAAGAGTGGCTGAGGGAGGTGAGACAATGTGGTTTTTTTCCACTCATCACCATCACTGTTAATCTGTGACTCCATGCGTGGCTATCTCACAGCTGATGTGAAAAACATGGTGAAACAAATGAACGCTGTGCTTGCTGTTATTCAACCGCTTGACATCGGTGTGAACCGGACCTAGCAGGCGCAGCAAAAGCAGCGAGTTTACATGCAAAGTCATTGGTTGACGCGTGTATAGGCGCAGCAAAAGGTCCCGCAGCGCGTTTTGAGCAGCAGGCGCAGCGCGTCGGGAGTGTTTAAGCATGTGACGCGACGCCAACGCGCTGCTGCTGCTCGAGATGGAAAAATTGAAGTTTTGCTGCTGGACAGCAAATATAGCTGCAAGGCAAAGAAAGGGTAGGACTCATGTATGTCTCATCATATTTTGATAGTGTAAGAACCGTGTTTTTTTGTTGTTGTCTTATTGTCGTAAAAAAAAAATCTTTGTCTACAAAATGTTTTGGTCATAGTCATTGTTGACCAAAACAACACTGTATGAAACTTATTTCTCCATGGAGTCCCTTTAAAAAAATCCTAAAAGAGTTGGATTCAGAACCACATAAGATTTTTTTCATGATGATAGAAAAAGGAGAAGTTAAATCAGATATAATATCTCCTCAGTTGTGAGACTTTCTAATCAGTTTAATTTCACATAACAGAGTGCCCAGGAACTGCCCTCGAACTTTCAATATCCCAACATTTGACCCTGATGGTGACAACGTCAGGTGCAGGATTCCCACTACATCTGCTACATATGAGTGTGGAATTTGCAGTCTTGTCAATGGTTTCTCTTTCGATCAGGTAAAAATCTATAATTCATATTCATATCTTACATTTTATTTTTAAGTGTTGTGGCATTATTCTGAATGTTTGTGAAATAAGGGAATGGAAAACATTTGCAAAATGAAAGGCCACTCTATACATTTCTACATAACAGTTATTAATTTGTGTCCCACTTAGACAAATCTTTATGCAACTATTAACTAAAATGCTTCAAGGTTAGTTGTTGAAAAAGTAGATTGAAAGCAATAACAACATTTTCTCCATGTTAGAATTCCTGCTCCCTCACATACAACCCAGGACAAAGGACCGGATATTACCCAGTGGAGCTCGTGGTGGAGGACTTCCCCAACAAAGACATAACTCTGTCCTACTCCGATGGATCCTACACCATAAAGTGGCCCCAAACAATGACACGACGTAAACGCCAAGCCATATTAACCACCACATCTGCCCCAACAACCACCACATTTCCCTTAAAAACCACCACCCCAAACTAATACTCCAGCTGCTCCAACCACAACCTCATTTGTCCCAACAACCACCACATCTCCACAAACTAATACTCCATCTGCCCCAACAACCACCACATTTTCCCCAACAACCAACACATCTCCACAAACTAATACTCCATCTGCCCCAACAACCACCACATTTTCCCCAACAACCACCACATCTCCACAAACTAATACTCCATCTGCCCCAACAACCACCACATTTTCCCCAACAACCACCACATCTCCACAAACTAATACTCCAGCTGCTCCATCCACCTCCCCATTTGCCCCAACAACCACCACATTTCCCCAAACTAATACTCCAGCTGCTCCAACCACTTCCTCATTTGCCCCAAGAACCTCCACATTTCCCCCACCTGTAACCACATTTGCTCAGACCACACAAGCTTACAGTTCATCTATCGATCCTTTAAGCAAGCTCCCTCTGCAGTTCACTGTTCTGGGTATGTAGAACCTCCATTCAACTATTTCTCTCCAATTACTACTTCTTACACATTTATTGTCTCATTTTCAGTGGACTCACACACCGCTCCTTCATGCCTCGATGGTGATTACTTTCCCATTTTCTTGGCACCAACTCCGGCTAATGGAGTAAATCTTCCTGCATACGTCAATCATACCCTTGAAATTGAAGTCAGATCCAAAGCTCAATTCACAACGTAAATACATTGTCTCTTTCTTTACTTGTGTTTTAAATAGTGCAATAATACTCTCTACCTGTGAGTTTCTTAACATCTTCATCAATTCAACATTTTTATTTAGGATACGTGATCTGATTGTGACAGGACCACGTGGGGTTTCAAAGGAGAGTGTTTCTGCCGATACATACACCATAAAATGGACACCTACTGAGGATAACCTGAATGACCATTTCCCAATTTGCTTTGTCTCTGAGGGCAGAGATAGGTGAGTTTTTTTGTGTGCCCCCTTTCCACTAGCTCTCTGAATCCGTGTGCCGAGCTTGGTTCTTACAACCATTGACACATTACGCTAAAAGGTTCCTCGCCTCCTATCTGCTGACATCCACAATCAGCAAGATCTCTTCAATTTGACTCTGCTCCAGTTGTATGGTGAGCAAGAAGGTAAGCGTGATCCTCCCTGAGTTAATGCCCACGGCCATGACCAACAACGTTCCTGGCAGACATGACGCTGAATCTGCTGCGACTGCAAACCTTCTTTCTTTTTCTTTTTTCTTTTTGTTCATTTATTTATTTTTTGGGTGGATGGGCGGTAAACAGCAGCTAGGTTAATATTGCCATCAAAGAAATCTTCTGGGGCATCAGTGTATGCTGGCTAAATCATCAAGGTGTGACAAGGCTTAACACATTTGAAGGCTTAGATGAAGACAATAGTTTTGCTGACTCTGAAAGTTCACCATGATCAAAGCACTCTAAACCTGGATTAGATTCTATGGCTATTATTCTCCTCTATTAATGAGGAGAAATATCCTGCTCTTGCTTTACGAAGGGTCATCCTATACAGCAGTAAACAATTTTTCCAGACTAGGTAGGATTCCGGTAGGTATGTAGAGTGCTATTTTCTCTCCAGTATCCCAGCATTTTGCTTCAGAGTGTGCAGCTCTGTATTAAACTAGGCAGCCAGTTTTGTATCTTTAAAGTTTTTCATTTTCAAATGGGTTGCATTGTCTAAGGCAGTACACAGAGAACTAGCAACTCATCAAGAAAATCATCAACCTGTGAAGGGGAATCTGCTATAGTGAAACCTTTTTGGGAGGGAGGAGAACTCTGTTATAGTAATTCTGACAGTTATTAAAAAGTGGTCAGAGAGGACAGGGTTGTGAGGAAATACTGTTATTCCTTCGCATTCAATGCCATACGTCAGCACAAGATCCAAAGTATGAAGATGAGAATGTGTGGGACTTTTCACATTTTGAACAAAGCCAATAGCGTCTAAGATAGCATGCATTTGTTACTTCAAGGCAGGACTGTTGTAATTCTTTACTATCAGGAAGTCCACAAACTGAAGTTAGAAGCCTTCTGCTGATCCAAAATTGCCCAGAGTTCTAATGAAAATTAAATAGAGATATCGTCGTCAACTAACAGACTTTTTAAAGAAAGATAAACCAAATTTAATCATTTTAACTTTTTCCCCAATTGGAATTAATTTTATTTAACTAGATTATAATGACTCTGTCTGGATGGAGTAAGGATTTGGTAAAAGTAGAGAAGCTGCAGAGAGGTGTGTGAAATTACGATTCTGCTTCCTGGTCTGCACCCTGGCTGGTCAGTGTTTTGGAAGACTAACAAATTTGGCCAGATTCCTTGGAAGAAGAGCTGCACCATCCAGAGCGGGATAGATCCCATCTCTCCTAATCATCTATTGTTAATAATCTGAGAAGAAGTACGTGTTGTGAACAGTTGAAAAGATCTGTGAATTGCAAAGCCGGAAAACGGCCGAAAACAAGTTAAATGAGTCAGCTGACTGTAAATAGGAGCTGACGAAGTCTGCTCATGCACTCTTTGAGAACTAAGCTACAGATGAACCTTGCTGAGCTCTACTGTTGACCAGTACTACAGTAGATTTAGCACGTTTTGCTTGTGTCTGGCACGGTCCAGTTCAGTTGCATTCCAGTTTCACTCAACAGTTATCTTGGTTACCGTGCTCTGAGAAAAGGTATAGTAAATGGTGTATTAGTCAGCTAGCTGAATAAAACAAAGTAAAAAAGTGGATTTATTTATTTTTTTGTTGGTTTCAATTATTTATACTAGCTGTTTTTTCTTAACATCCAGGTCCAACAGAGTCTATCACTCAGAGCTACGCTGCGTGACTGTTGATGTTGGCCGCCATGGTAAGTCAATACAAAAAGTCAGCTTGTAAACTATGTTAATAATTATAATAATTGAACTTTGTTGATTCAAAACTGGAGAAATTCCCTCTTGGCTTTTATCCTATCCCGTTGGGGAGCAGAGGGCTGTCACTGTGCAGCGCCCGGGTAGCAGTGTGGGCTTAACGGTCTTGCTCAGGAACCCAGAGTGGCAGTCTGTGGGAGTTGAACTCAAAAGCTCTCGAACCCAGCCACAATGCTCCCACCATTAGGCCACCACTCCCCCCATATTGCTGTTTTCCAATTTAATTATTATTCAAGGAGTTTAACCACTTCTTTAAAAATGTTTTACAGACATTTATGAGATTAAAATGGCCCACGCTGTCTAAAAACAAGATAATTATATATGCAAGATGTAAAAATACAAGCTTGAATAATTTCCTTTTTACCTTGCATGAGTTATTTCTTTGTTTTATTGATATTAAATCAGCATTAACTCCATCCTAAATCAACTGGTAGAATTAATTGATGTTAGCATAATTAGATAATATGCACTCTGATGAGACAATGAAATTTTTTTCTTGTTTTGGAATGTAAATTGTTTTGTTCCATTGGCAAATTGTTTCACTTACCTCCTCAATTCAAGAAAAAAATCCCTTAGTTTAAGAAAGAAATTACTTATTGAGATTTTTATTTTTTGCAGTATCCTCCCAGTTAACTGCACTATTGACCTGACTTTTTTTTTTTTATTATTGATGATCTACTCCACATTGTGATTGGAGTAGACAGAGTGAATGACGGCTGTTTAGAAGATGAACTGCAGATAATGTGGACAGTTGGAGTTGTTGGGTTGTCACACCATAAATAGTCTTGTTTGGCACCAGATGGCGCTATTGGACCAACTGATTCATTCTATCTCTATGTGAACTCGTGACTGTCTATTAGAATAAAGACAGTAGTGTTATATACAAACTTAAGGAGTTACAGATAGAGCATATCAGTACAATATTTTTGCATCCCTCATGCCTTTAGCCTTGATTGTAGTTAACCATACTCAGGCTTATCTTGCCTTTTTTGATCACTCTCAGTGCAAGGCTTGGATTTAGAAATGTGTTTCAGATTCAATTTCAAAAGTGTTACTGGAAAATAAATATCATGGAAAGTCCTAGTTTGTTTAGATCTTCTATTTTGCAAATCAACTACTTATAAGTTCCCATTATTGTTTTTGAGACATGGTATCCAAATAAAGCCTTGCCTTGATGTTCATTTCTTACCATCCTAACCAAACTGTTTCAGCCTCACTTAAACGATACTTTTTGAATTCCCCTGCTAGCTAACGTTGATCATACCATTTTCTGATATGTAGCTGCTGTTGTGACCTGCAATGAAACAACTATTACAGTGGAAATTGCTAAGACCTACATCATCAGACGCAATGAGGAAAATCTGCATCTGAATGACTTCACAGATTCTTCCTGCAACCTGGAAACTCTCTCCAGTGACACCCATGTGGTGGCTTCCATTTCCATTGGTGCCTGTGGGACTCGTGTCGAGGTAAAGTTCACAAGACAATCTGATGATGTAGGAAATCCAATATTGATGATCGAGCAATTCATTGATGCCAATACAGAGTAAACTTGAACACAAACCATTAAATGTTAAACCTATGCACACAAAATGTGTATTTTGTTCAAAACATGTTTGATGTTTCATTTTAGAGAATTTGTCATCCCAGTAAAACATTTAATGGTTACAAAAAAGTATTTGTTGAGAATAACTTTCTGATTTTGTGAATTTCTCTTCCTTTTCAGGAGGATGAAGAAAATATATATTTTAGGAATGAGATCACTTCAGCTGATCCAAATGAAATAATTTCCAGACAGCATGACGTTGAGATTGCCTTCTCCTGCTCCTATCCGAAGCGAACCAACCTGACTCTAGGATTCAGACATAAAAACCCATATGCTTTCAGGGAGAAGGGCTTTGGTGCTTTCACCTTCCAGTTTGAGTTCTTTGAGAGCCAGCGTTTCAGGACGCAGGTAGACGCCAGCAGCTACCCGCTGGAAGTTTACCTAAAGCAGATGATCTTCATGCAGATCGAGGCCACCACATCCATCCCCAACACTGAGCTGTTTGTGGAGTCCTGCAGGGCGACTCCCTACAACAACCCCAACTCCCGCATCAGCTACACCATCATTGAAAATGGGTGCGGTTAAAAAAAAAATCCTTCCAGTTTAGAATAACTTTCTCTAAGAAGTGTTGAAGGTCTGTGTCTCTAAACCATTTTGCTATTTGTTTTTCAGATGTGTCAAGGACAGGACAGTGCAGATCTTCCCCAGCTCAAAGTCTCAGTTCAGGTTTGGAATGGAGGCTTTTGAGTTTATCGGAGCTCATGAAGAGGTGATGCTCAAGAGCTTTTATTAAATGCAACTTTATCTTTAACCTTTTGAATGGAATAACTAACTGTGCAAAACTCAATTCTGATTAATACAAATATTTTAGAGATTTACTTTAATTGACTTGAAAATTAGGGAAAAATAAGTATTATAACAAAAACCTCATTTTATGCAGTTGGGAAAAGGTTAATCCATGACATAATCATGAGAAAGTTTTATTATACTTATTATATACTTACGAAGGGCATAAACAGGTTTAGTGTTTCCTCATAAAGCACCAATGGGTTAAAATTTCTTTTCTAAAAATAGACAAAGGGTTTAAAATTCAGCTTATGCAGATAGGGGCCCCTGCTGTTTCCGTAACAACCAACAGATGGTGTCAACGAGCTGTAGATTTTTGACTGTTTTAGTCACTTGCCAACATCAAAATAAGACATTCAAATTTTCCTAGAAAGCATTTCCAAACTCATTATTGTCTCCTTAAAGGAATAGTACACCCAAAACATGATTAGCCTTCATTTTCTACTCACCCCCATGCTGAACAACACTCTGGAGTACTTTTTTGATATCTCAAATGCATCTGGAGATCTGGGAGGCTTCTTGCTGTCTGCTGACATTCAAATAATGGAGGTCTATGGCGCCCGAGACAGAAAGGTCCATAAAAGTCCACAAAAAACGTGTCAATATTCCTCCATACTGCTCGTCCAATATATTCCAAGCGTCCTGAGTGGGTAGCATCCAGAATTTACTCGAAACGAAGTCATTTAGAATGTTTTTAGAGCATAAACAGTAGTGTATAGGATTTCCTGAAAGCGCGCTCACGACGCTACGGAAGCCGGCAGATCAAACCAGATGAAAGTGCGCATTCAGCGTCTGCTCTTCCAATAATGCAAGCGTAGAAGAAGAAATTTGCTGTTTACCTGTGCAAAGAAAGAAACAACGAAAGAAAAATATCTGAGGACTTCAGTGTTGAGGAAGAGCATGAGTTCTTTGCCGAGCTGAATGCGATGGTTTGGTCTGCCGGCTTCCGTAGCGTCGTGAGCGCGCGTGTGCGCGCGTGTGCGCGCTTTCAGGAAATCCTATACACTACTGTTTATGCTCTAAAAACATTCTAAATGACTTCGTTTCGAGTAAATTCTGGATGCTACCCACTCAGGACACTTGGAATACATTGGACGAGCAGTATGGAGGAATATTGACACGTTTTTTGTGGACTTTTATGGACCTTTCTGTCTCGGGCACCATAGACCTCCATTATTTGAATGTCAGCAGACAGCAAGAAGCCTCCCAGATCTCCAGATGCATTTGAGATATCAAAAAAGTACTCCAGAGTGTTGTTCAGCATGGGGGTGAGTAGAAAATGAAGGCTAATCATGTTTTGGGTGTACTATTCCTTTAAGGTGAAAAATGCTAGAGTCAGGAGAGGTGCTCTTCCAGCAGGTTTCCTCTTGTTCTTCTCCTTCTCCTTGTTAGATTTCTCCTCTCTCAATGTTTTGTTTGTCTTATTTTCTAAGTTTGGTTATTTGAGGTTCAACTAACAACCTTATTATCCAGTTAATTAAACTATTTCTCCCAATGTTCTTAATACTTGACTTATTTGATAATCAATATTTTATTTCCACTCGTTTTTTTGTGAATTTCGACAGTAATGTTTTTTTTTTTTTATGGGACGTCTTTAAAATTTTAAACAGATTTGAGTCCCTGTTTGAAGAGATTCCTTCTCCCTCTTCCTGCAGGTCTACATCACCTGTTCAGTTCTCGTATGTGAGAGTGGTGTTCCCGGTACTCGCTGTTCTCAAGGATGCATGAATTAGAGAAACAATCACTGGAAAAGGGAAGCTTCTTCTCAAACTAGCAGCCACTCCATTTTCCAGGGACCTTTGCAGCTTGTCAAGACCTCTGACACAAGAGGTAAGCATTCAGCTCTAAAAACTCTATGGTTTAACTTAGTAGGTATTCTGCTAATCAGTGTTTTGTTAAGTTCTTTTGTTCTACTACTCTTTATGATGTTCTTTATAAGGAACATAATTGTGTTAAGAAGTTCAGTTGTACTTTACTGCAGGGTATTTTTACAGTCATTATCGGAAGTAAGCACTGCTAGTCTGTCCCAGTTTAATCAAATCTATTTAATAAGGTTTAGGTATTAAGTCCACAGGCCTTAGGGTTAGATTTCCTCCAGACCTTCCGGTGTAAACTTATCTTTTCTGATCAACAGAACTTTATTGGCTTAAAATATAGATCAAATAAACAAAGAACACTTTTTAAGGATCTCCAACAACAGTTTGGAGTTGAAATTAATACATTGAGTTGCCTTAAATTTTGAAATTATGTAATTTAACTACTTAGAAATTCGGCCAAATTAACCAACTCCATGTGTAGACCTCTGGGATGTATAGTAAAAGCGGCAGCGGACAGTGCGGCTCTAAGCTGAACCGCAAAGGACGCTTGCCATTAAAGAAATTAATAGTTTTCTCCGTAATGTGATTTTATAATATATTTTTAATGTTTTTCTTAATTTCAGCTTCTGGTCCAGGTCTGAATCTGAGCCTGAATCTGGTCTTCATCGTTGGGTGCCTCCTGGTATGTGGAGGGATTTTCTACACATCAAGAAGATCCAGACCTATATACGAACCACTGCCAACATCTGAGACTGAATAAATTAAAATCTGATTTTTTTCAGTTAGCTTTCCTTTCACTTACATTGATCTGATTTATTACATCTTATTGTAGAAAACCTAAAGCTTAAAACTTTATATAAAAAAACTATTGAAAATCAGGGTTTGTTATATTGTCAAGGTATTTCTTCACTATTTGTCAAAGCAATTACTAGCTATTTGTTTACTAAACCTTTTAATATTCTTTCCATATTTTTTGAGTTGTTGAGAAATTATGACACTTATAATTTTTTTCTTATATCTATGAGCATCAGAAAAATAAAATAAAATGTTTCATTTAAACTTGTTGTTGAGTATTTGGACTTAAACAAAGAAATGTGAAAACAATGCATCTATTCTTTGAAGAATAGTAACACACCCAAAGAGTTAGTCAAAATATGCTGCCTGCATTCTGTTGTGTACAAACAGACTTTGGGAATCATCTCCAACCTAACATACCAAGTGAAGATGTTTGTTTTTAAAATCTGACTGGAATGAAAACAAAGCTTTTCTTAACAGTGACGGCTTCTGTTTGTGTTGGCAGCGTTCCGAGCCTACTGAGCTTTACGGTCAGCTGTGACTTTGGCAAGTGTCCCAGGGGAAAATTTTAGACACAAACAAACCTGTTATACATTTCCAAGCAATGGTTTAAAACTCAACGTGACGGAAACTGTTTGCCTTTATTTCCTAGGTAGAGGTAGATCATATTTCTAGATGATCACAATGAAAATAAGTTGAAGGTCTTAACCTTCTTTTCTCGCTGAAACACGTTAAATAGGAGCAGTTCTGAAAGAGAATCGGCTCTAGATGATTTTTTTATGTCTTATAGCCTCAAGTTTTAGTGTTTTTCTTTTTAGCAGCGAAAAATTAGGTTAAAAAAATCTTTACAAACAAGGAGGATAATAGATTATGTGCCTCTTTTACCTCACAGCTCATATATATCAATATATGATTTTTATTGGTGGTTTTGTGTTTTGCACGATGGACGCATAACTAAAAATATATTTCATCAAACCATGTTTAAAACGATTTTCGTCTAAAGACAAGTTAAATACACCGCTGAAATACAATATCTATAAATCACAGGATGTCTCTCTGTATTAAAAAATGTAAATAATATGGATCCGGACCCTAATTACACCTCCAAGGTTGTTGTTTTTTTTCACTAAACATAGTAGTGACATTTCAGGCCACATGCTCTTCCTCATATTTAAAAGCTAATGAATAGATGTACCTGCCTTAAAGTTATAGTGGAGATTTTCATGAATTTTTGAAAAGAACCTCCCTCTCCACTTAAAAAGAAAATGCACATGCACAACCCAAATGCACGCGAGTGCGTGCACAAGCCCATTTCTCCTTGCGGATCTGCGGTGACACAATAAAAAGACGGTCGCTTAGATGGAGCTCATCTCACCCATATTTATATTTGTTAGGTTCATAAATGCATGTGCCCATTAGCATGGAAACATGCAAATGGAAAACCGATGTGTGGGTCGTTTGGTTCCATTGTTAGCCCCCCCTTTAACGACAATCTCCCCCTGTAACGACAATCCCCACTTTAACGACCGACCTTCAGAATTATAGACAGGTTTCAGATATTACAGGCTAACAATGGAACCAAACGACCCACTCATTGGTTTGCATTCGCATGTTTCCAAGCAATACAAGACCTTGTCTATATAAAGACTCAAACTCACTGCGGATCCAGACATTTGAACTAAGAAAGCTTCCTGAAGAGGTGGCGAAACGTCTTCAAATCTTGGAAACCAAGTCCAGTAGATTTTTTTTTTTTTTTTACTTTTACGGAACTTAAGAATGTGTGTGTAGAGAGGGTGAAGATTAAAGAGGACCTGGAGGTTAGATAATGTTAAACGATGTTCTTTCTGTCAGCCCCACTATTATATACATTCTCTCAGAAATGAGGACATCTCACCAAATCCATCAGTGGTCAACAAAGAGACTCATGCATACGGGAAGTTATGTAAACTCCATATTAGACAACCTCACACTTTCCAATTAAACACCTTCAGATGAGAATCTATTTTAAGAGCTCAGAAAACTTTTAACGTGACTGAAAGAGACAGAAGCAACATGTGATTTATAGGAAGATGAAGCTGGAACCAGTCCAACACGTTCTGTCAATGGGACTTGAATGAGAAAAAATTATTTTATGATCTTTTTGTCTCTGACATGTCTTCATATCACAACTAATGAGTTTTACAGCTTCTCCTTCATGTGAGAGATATGAAAGATCTTTAATTAAACATAGAGATAAAAATATACTTATCCTGCTGAATGACATTAAAAGAGTTTAGCTTTTGTCCCAGAAAGGATAGATTAATATTTTCATATAAAGATGAAAACTTTAAACTTTTCAGAACTTTTCAGAACCTTTTTTCACTTAAACATGTTAATTAAGGTTAATACCTGCTTAAGAAGCTTTTTCTATCTAATAACAATAACCTCTTTTATCAATTTTAAGTGAGCATGTGCATTGCAAAGCAACACAAAAACACAGCACAGAATGAATGTCCAGAGGGAAATATGGAGACCTGTGACCTTGGTGTGTGAGAGGGAACTGAAGCCTGCACTAGGAGAATACTGGAGCAACAGTGGTGTAGGAGGCAAAAAAATCATCCTATTAAAACATTTGATGCAAAGTTATGTTGTATTATAAGATCTTTCTATAGTTATACTGTTATGCTGTTAAGGTTGTTTTCAGGGCAAAACCAAATGCAGGACCAGAGCATAAGCATAAAGAAGATAATCAACAACAACATGAAGGTGAAGCAACATGAGAAGAGGCAACACAAGCAGTCATGCTGACCACTCAAATCCCTCTAAAGGAGAACCACATCCCCCTAACATTATCACACAAACTTCCACATTGATAAGCAATTTGGGATTAAGTGCCTGTAGCCTGTTTTCCCTGAATGTACTTCGGGTTGGAAGTTCCTGTGCAACAGCCACAGAGAAGGAAGGAGAGGTGAAAAAGAGGGAGGGGATGAGAACTAAGGTGAGAGAGATTGATAAAGACAGGAAAGAATAGAACAAAATAGAATAAAATATAAGAGAAAAGACAAAATCAGCAAAAATAGACAAGAAAGATCTACAGTAACTCCTGGAAGTCTTCTTCTATAACTGGATGAGATGAGAGAAACACAAAAGAGACAGTGTAACAGCAAAAAGAAGACAATAGACCATCAAAGTAAACATTAAAAAAAAGGCTTCAAGAGCAACAGGTATCCTTTAAATAGCCATATGTGTCGGAGTCAAAGCCTATGGTGATTCCACAATATTATTGAGGTTGGTATGTATCTGTAGCTACAGCCTAGTATTTAGTATTAGTGAGAATCCGTGAACACCTAGAACCAAACTCCCATGATATGTATGCATGAGTATGCTCGTGTATAAAGAGTTCACAAAGCTTCTTCAAGCTTTGTGGCGGGCCCAGACTAGTCCTCCAGGCCTCAGGTCAGAAAGAGAGGCAACGCAAGCCCCATTATCCACAGTCATCACAGATCACTGGTACACAAGGAGGTCAGAGAAGGGGACATGAGAGTACCCGAAGTCGGACCCCCGATGGGTCTTACCCCAAAGATGCCCAGTCCCTTAAGATCTCTTGCCAATCTGACTCCAAGCAGCAACACACACCTACTTGCACACACATTTCTCCTACAAAAGGGACTGGAATGGGCAATCTCAGCAAATGGACCGAGCAGGTCGCCCGACAGACCAACCCTCAAACATCCAGGCCTCCTGTGGGGGAGTGAATGCGGTGAAATCAAGAGATGCTGCAGAGAGAACAAGACACCCACCCTCCCCCGCCCTGCACCCTCCTCCTCAGCTTCCATGGAAAATAGCAGGATCCAACCCCAACCCACAGGTGGCAGTGGGTCACCAGTGCCAGTCCTAGAGCTGCAGCATCCTCCAGCAATGCCCGACCCCAGGCTGCCAATTCCCCACATCACATGTCCAGGTCTTACTGTCCCATGCATTCAGATCAGAACAGGAACAGTCTGGTTCAGGGTTTCAGGAGTCCACAGAAAGTTCAGGCAGACCTTCAGACAGGAACAGACAGGACAGGCTCAGTGGTTGAGAGGCAGAACAGGCCAGGATCAGGAAATCAGAAACACTCTGGTATGCTAAAAACCCCTCTAACCACTGGCCAGCGGAAATGAATCTATACAGGCGAAGGAAATGAGCAATTAAGCCAAAGATCAAAGACAAAAAAGGATGTTCTAGTTCCAGTTCCAGTGTTAAGCAGGGCTGCCTGATGGACCCTAGAGCAAGCTCGGCACCACAGAAGGCACCAGTCCACAAATCATTTTTCTTAGTATCTATTTTATTGCAGCATATACAGTATATCCTTTCCTCTAGGGTGTATGTGTCAAGTGTTGTTATACCAAGCAGGTCCAAAAAGAGTGCCATCTTATAATTTTCTGCCTGAGTTTGCAGTCTTTGCAAAACAAGTTCATCCTAATATTTGGCAGATGGAGCTTCGAGAGAAAACCAACATTTATATCTACTATCATTCATACAATAAGGGAACCTGCACGAAAGGCAGCTATGGAACTCAGATAAAAAGCTATGAAGATCAAGTTGCCTCGAGTTCTTATGGTCTTAACTGGAGACAATATGAGGTGACAGCATTGATAACCTGATCCCCACAGCTTGCATTCTAGGTCCCTGAGCAAGACCCTTAACCCCACACTGCTCCCCAGGTGCCACACAATGGCAGCCCACTGCTACCCAAGGGGATGGGTTAAATGCAGAGAGTGAATTTCTCCAATGTGAAATCAATAAAGTTAAATCATTATTATTCAGTCACTGCCCTTATGGTACCCTGTGGGGGGAACTCACAGAATATAGCATGGAGTACTTTACTTTGGGCCAACCTGTTGGTGTTCAGGCACAGCAGGAATTTGGTCCTGCCAAGATCTAGAGCATGCACTGGTGCACGCAGTCAATTTCGAAGAATCAAGAATGTGAATCAGCCCCTTTAAATTCCAAGGCCATGGTTCTGAACCAGAAAAAGTTGGCCTTTCCTGTAGGGTTTGAAGACTCTATACCAGGCTATCTCTGAGCTGAAATATGCACACACAGAGGGTGTTTTCATAATTGCTGGGGATTTAAATTTGGCTAATATGCTCCCTCATTTTTATCAGCATTTGGACTTTGCACTTAGGGGTGGAAACATTTTAGACCTGGATTACTCTAACATCAAAGATTTATTCAGAGCAGCTCCCTGTCATGTTAATCCCTGCATACAAGCCCCAGCTAATAAGGGCGTGCAAACTTCAACCATGCCATCAGATCAGCGAAGCAGAACCAATGCCAGATAATCCATGATCTTTTCCATTAAGACAGCAACACCAGGTGGACGTGGCAAGGCATATGGGTGATCACAGACTACAACACAGCCTCCCCCCAGTAGATGCAGCAAACGCTGACTTCCTGAATGAACCAAACAACTTCTTTGGAAGGTTTGAGACACTAAACAGCACTCCAGCAGTGAAAGCCGTTCCACACCAGGGGGAGGAGACACTAAACCTGGAAGTAACTGAAGTTAGGAAAACTCTGAAGAGAATCACCCCAAGGAAGGCCCAAGGGCTTGATAACATACCTGGGCGGGTGTATAAGTAGCAGAGCATGAAACGGGCCTTGAAAGTCAGCCCGAAACCGACCCGAGTCCGAAAGAACCAGGCCCGTGCCCGACCCGGCCCGTTATGATTGACAGCTTCGTAGAGCCCGACCCGTTTGCAGCCCGACATTTTTCAATTGTGCGCATTAAGGGCTAATCTCCGTTTCACTTCTGTAACATCCATTTTGCATTCATTTGCATTTATCGCGTATAGATCGAACGTTATCACATGATCATTTATTTGCCGTGCATATAACGGTTTAAAGCCCGAGCCCGGCCCGGCCCGAATGAAATAATAAAAAGTACAGCCCGAACCCGCCCGAACCCGGCAGGACCTCTCGGGTCCCGTCGGGTTCGGGCTAATATTCCCTGCTCTAATAAGTAGTATAAGTAGGCTGGTGTCCTCACAGACATTATCAACACCTTGTTGGACCAATCCACGGTTCCAGCATGCTTTAAGTCTGCCTCAATCTTTCTGATCCCGAGAAGCCTCAGGTCACCTCCCTCAATGACTACTGGCCTGTCGCACTGATTCCTAAAATGATAAAGTGCTTCAAAAGGCTGGTTAAAGAAAACATCGTCTCCAGTGTCTCCACAACATTAGACCCGCTCCAGTTCACCTATTGACGAAACTGCTCCACTGAAGACGCCATCTCCTCTCCTCTTCACCTGAGAGAAGAGCACCCATGTGTGGATGCTGTTCCTTGACTTAAGTGCAATGCTTAGAAGAATGAGTTTTATACCACAAGCACTACCTTTATGGGTTTTATCACATCACCCGACAAGCTCACCATATACCTGTCAAATGTCTCAGCCGTCTGAATCGCCCACTATATTCAATTCAATTCAGTTTATTTATATTGTGCCAATTCATTTTACATTTATTTATTTATTTTATTTTACCTTTATTTTACCAGGAAGTCCCTTGAGATAAAATCTCTTTTTCGAGGGAGACCTGATCTCAATGCACTTAACAGTTCACCAGATCATACTGTCAAATTGATTCGAAGTTTTGTATCTAAGGAAAACCAGTTGATTGCATCGCCTTATTGACTCGAAGGCAATCCCGCACTCTAAGCATGCTTGGAGCAACAGTGGAGAGGAACAACTCCCTTTTAACAGGAGAAACATCCCCTAAAACCAGGGTCAGTTTATTTTATTTATCCTTTATTTAACCAGGTAATACCCATTGAGATTAAAAATCTCTTTTGCAAGGGAGACCTGGCCAAGATAGGCATCAAAATTACATCACATCATTACATATGTATAAAAGACACACACATAAAAGCCAAATATGCACTTACAATAAAATTTCAATTAAAACATTGACATGTGAGGGAGTCTAACTCAAAACATCTAATTCTCAACTTAAAAGTATTCAAAGGAACCAATTTACTAAGTTAAGGTCAGTGTGAGAGGCCATCTGCAGAGGCCGACTGGGGTTCAAGAAGGTTTCCCCGTCCAGTAAACACACAGCCAGGCAGACGAGCTCCGAGCTAACTCCCATGTCAGAGAATGAAGAGAACACATCCAGCCAGTCACAGTCAAAGAAACAGGACTACACTGAAGAACAGGCCGATCTCCAACATCAATAAACAAAGGTGTTGATGGCAGCAGCACAGCTTATATTTCTCTCCAGGATGGAGTCACACCCAAACAGGAACAGACGAGACAAAACTACTCTGAGAAAAAGCAGAGAGAGCATAACGTTAGAGATTGAACTAACAGATTCTGCAGAGTGGGAGAATAGAGATAGCATGAAGCAGAATGATGAAAAAGGGTCCCTATGTCCTCCAGCAGTCTAAGCCTATAGCAGCATAACTATAGAGATAACTCAGAATAACCTGAGCCACTCTAACTATAAGCTTTATCAAAAAGGAAAGTTTTAAGCCTAGCCTTAAAAGTAGACAGGGTGTCTGCCTCACGGACTAAAACTGGTAGTTGGTTCCACAGGAGAGGAGCCTGATAATCAAAATCAGAATCAGAAATATTTTAATAATCCCAGAGGGAAATTAGTTTTGTTACACGCTCCAGTTACAGTTTTATATATATATATATATATATATATATATATATATATATATATATATATATATATATATATATATATATATATATATATATATATACACACACATCCAACTACACAATATAATAAAAATAAAAAATAAGAATAAAAAGAGATAAAATATATACACATATAGCTCTTCTGTATATATATACAGTGGGGAGAACAAGTATTTGATACACTGTTGATTTTGCAGGTTGTCCCACTTGCAAAGCTTGTAGAAGACTGTAATTTTTATCATAGGTACTCTTCAACTGTGAGTGATCTGTGAATCTAAAACAAAAATCCAGAAAAATAAAATGTATGATTTTTAAATAATTTATTTCCATTTTATTATGTGAAATAAATATTTGATCATCTATCAACCAGTAAGAATTTTGGCCTGGAGTGGCCTAGCCAGTCTCCAGACCTGAATCCAATAGAAAATCTTTGGAGGGAGCTTAAAGTTCGTGTGGCCCAGCGACAGCCCCGAAACATGAAGGCTCTGGAGGAGATCTGTATGGAGGAGTGGGCCAAAATCCCTGCTGCAGTGTGTGCAAACCTGGTCAAGAACTACAGGAAACGTCAGATCTCTGTAATTGCAAACAAAGGTTTCGGTACATAATATTGAGTTTCATTGTTCTGGTGTATCAAATATTTATTTCACACAATAAAATGGAAATTAATTATTTAAAAATCATACATTGTATTTTTCTGGATTTTTGTTTTAGATTCCATCATTCACAGTTGAAGAGTACCTATGATAAAAAATTACAGCCTTCTACAAGCTTTGCAAGTGGGAAAACCTGAAGAATCAACAGTGTATCAAATACTTGTTCTCCCCACTGTATATATGTATGTATATCTATGCATATGTAAAAACTAAATCCAAATAAGTGAATATCCAACTAAAGTGATAAATCCAAGTAAAGTGATACGTGGCGTGCAAAATAGTGCATAAATGTCAATTACGGGGGGGGTGGGGTTGAATCACTCGAGGGAGGCGTTGTAGAGGTTGATGACCACCGGTAGGAATGATTTCCTGTGGCGCTCTGTGGTGCATCTGGGTAAGAGGAGTCTTCTGCTGAAGGAGCTCGTCTGCTGGACCAGTGTGTCGTGGAGAGGATGTGAGTCATTGTCTAAGATGGACTGAAACCTGGACAGCATCCTCCTCTCTGCCACGGTGGTCAGGGTGTCCAGCTGCTCCCCCACAACATCACCAGCCCTCCTGATCAGTTTGTTCAGTCTGTTGTTTTCAGCGACCCTCAACCCACTGCCCCAGCATGTGACAGCAAAAAAGAGCGTGCTAGCAACAACAGACTCATAAAACATCCTCAGCATCGTCCCACAGATGTTAAAGAACGTCAGCCTCCTCAGGAAGAATAGTCGGCTTTGGCCCTTTTTGTAGACCGCCTCGGTGTTTCTAGTCCAGTTCAACTTATTGTTAAAGTACACTCCCAGGTACTTATACTCCTCCACAATGTCAACAGGAACCCCCTGGATGGAAACAGGGGTCACATGTGTTTTTGTCCTTCTCAGATCCACTATTACCTCCTTAGTCTTTGTCACGCTGAGCTGCAGGTGGTTCAGCTCACTCCAAGTGACAAAGTTGCCCACCACAGCCCTGAAGCGCCCCATTGTTGCTGACCACCCTGTCAGACACACAGTTCTGTAGGCGTCCATTCTGTGGTCTACCCGTCAGGTATTCAACAATCCAGGACACGATGGGGGCCTCCACCTGCATCGCAGCCATCTTCTCACCTAGTAGAGCCGGGCGGATGGTGTTGAAGGCACTGGAGAAATCAAAGAACATGATTCTCACTGTGCTCACCTGCTTGTCCAGATGATCGTAGACTCTGTTTAGAAGAAAGATGATGCTGTCCTCAACTCCCAGGCGGTGCTGGTAGGCGAACTGTAGTTGATCAGTGAAGGGCCTGACCATGGGCCTTATCTGCTCCAGGACTAGCCTCTCAAAGGTCTTCATTATATGGGACATCAGTGCTACCGGTCTGTAGTCCTGAGGGTTGCTAGGGCGTGACGTCTTTGGCACAGGAATGAGGCAGGACGTCTTCCACAGCACGGGTACTCTCTGGAGGAGCATGCTCAGACTGAAGACTAGGATAAATATTCCACACAGCTGGTGGGAACAAGCTTTGAGCACCCAGGGGAGTACACCATCGGGGCCCGCAGCTTTGCCGGAGTGGAGTCTGGTTAGCTGTCTTCTTACCAGGTCAGGAGTGAAGGACACTGTAGAGGTAACTGTAGGGGGAGGGGTGAGGTCCTCGTGTTGTGGAGGACATGATGTGAAGCAGGGGAGAGGGCTGGAGTCTGTGGATGTGGATTGCAGTGATGAAAAGCAGACAGGGGGTCTGTATGGATGAGGAGTGGGAGAAGGTGGAGTGGTCGTTGAAGGGAAGCCAGCAGTGGAGGGTTGTGGGGGATGGGCCAAAGTATCAAACCTATTGAAAACTAAGTTCAGTTCATTGGCCCGGTCCACACACCCTTCCAACCCCACACCATTGGACTTCTGGAACCCTGTGATGGTTTTCATCCCACTCCACACATCCCTCATGTTGTTTGTCATGAGTTTATTCTCCAGCTTTCTCCTGTATTTGTCCTTAGTGTTAGAAAGACCTGACAGTCCTTAGCCTCCTTGATTTTTCATTTGAGTACCCCCTGCACTTTCCTCACCTCCTCATGGTTGCCATCTCTGAACGCTCTCTTCTTCTCATTCAGGATGGCCTTTATTTTCTTGGTGATCCAAGGTTTTTTGTTGGGATAACAGGTGACAGTCCGAGCTGGAACATTGCAGTCCGCACAGAAGTTGATATAATCCGTGATGCACTCTGTGAGCCCATCAATGTCCTCCCCGTGGGGCTCACAGAGTGCAGGCCAGTCAGTCACCTCAAAGCAGGCCTGCAGTGCCTCACAAGCCTCCTCCTACCACCTCCTCACAGTTCTTGTGGTCGTTGGCTTCCTCCTCACCAGAGGCACATAAAAGGGTTTGAGATGAACCAGGCTGTGATCTGACCTGCCCAGAGGGGGGAGAGAAGAGGAGATGTATGCATCTTTAATGTTAGCATACATCAGGTCCAGGGTCCTCTAATCTCTGGTAGGGCAGCTCACATATTGTTTGAAGGTCAGCAGAACTTTGTTCATGGTTAAAGTCTCCGGACATGATAATGAAGGCATTAGGATATAGGGTCTGTAGTTCAGAGATGATATTATGAATGATGCTGCAGGCAGATGTTGGATTTGCAGAAGGAGGGATGTACAGGACAACAGCGATAACATGCGGGGTCTTGTAGTAAATTAATCTGCACTTATGATTAAAAATATATTGGATACAAGTTTTACATATTGAATAAATGTTTTACTTTAAATGCATTTATGATAGAAAAGTCAAGAAGAATCTAAAAGCGAAGGCCAGCATGGAGAGATAGAAAGCAGTATGTGTGTAAACTCTGAGCTCACTGCAGGTGCAGCTTTGAAGATAAGGCTAAGTTGGGAAAAACGCAGGGAATCAGCGGGCAGCATTAACAGTGCTGAGCCTAAGGCCATTGAAGGCCTTTGATGCCACAGGGAGCAGAAATGAGGCCTGTTTTTAGGACATACACATGGAGAATGGGTTGTTCAGGGGTTGCACAGTTTAGCTAAACCAATTGTGATAAATTGAGTTGTCATGTCCAAGAACACTGTGCAGTACTGGTCACAGAAAAGGTAATGTTTTACTGGGACATGGAGCACCAGGGTTATGCTGACCTTGTTTGAAGTAATGTTATGATCATAGATCACACTGGATGAAAAACATTGCTTTGACATATTGATGATTAAAACTGTGATATGTTTTTGATTTAAGTGCACCAGATGTCATCATGACCTGTAAGAAATGTCACCATGACCTGTAACAAAGGCTTTTAATTAAATATATAAAAAATATGTTTTGAAGGGGGTTTTCCCCCGGTAAGATAAAAATAATTGGACTTACCCGAAGAAAAGTACCTAAGATGATGAAAAGAACGGAGGGGGCTTGGGGGAGGATCCCACAAGCCCCATGAGTGTATAAAAGAGTGCCATTTTCAACATATTGTCAGTTGCTCACCGGTGATCAGCTCGTGTGGTTATTTTGTATTTTGCAATAAAACTACATTGGACCTGGACTCAGTTGCTTCTGCCTGATTTTTGATTGTTTTGAAGACTTTTCTACTGCTTTTTAAGAACTTTGAATTTTTATAAGACTTAGCACCAATTTTAAGTCGTTGGGAGGACATTTTCCACGACAGTCTCTCTGGGCAGCTGATATGGACGGAGTCCAACGGCCAGCAGTTCAACATCCGGGCAACAGAGCTGTTTTTTAATGGTGATGTGACCCGGGTAACACCATCTGCTGTTTACTAGAATGGCAAGCCCCCCTCCTTTTCGCTTACCACTCTTAGTGTCCCGGTCGGCCCGGACGGTATGAAAGCACATCCACGGAGACAATCAGGTCTGTAATGTCTTTGTGCAGCCTTGATAACTAAGATCTGCCTCCCATTCTACTTTTAGAATTTCTAGGGACCACTAGTAAACATGCAGATTGAGAACCAAGTGCTCTGTTAGGGATATAAGGAACAATCAGATTACTGATATCAGATGGAGCTTGGACATTTAAGGCTTATATGTTAGAAGGAGGATTTTAAATTCTATTCTGGATTTAACAGGAAGCCAGTGAAGAGAAGCCAGGATAGGATAGATGTTATGTCTCTATTTAATTTTCATCAGAACTCTGTCAGCAGCATTTTGGATCAGCTGAAGGCTTTTAACTTCAGTTTGTGGAATCCTGATAGTAAAAAATTACAATAGTCACGCCTTGAAGTAACAAATGAATGGACTAGTTTCTCAGCATCCAATTACAAAGAGTGGAAATGAAAAATCTTATTACATTTTAAAAAAAGAGAAATCAAAATTTACAACTTGAGTTTTTATCAATGTTGTTCAATTATAGGCATGAGGTTGTTGTGAGACAAAAGTTTGAGGTGAATTCTCGATTTGCATTTGTATGGCTCACATCAGCTTCTTTTCATTTGAAAGCTTACCCTTTAGTACCTTTACAACCTTTTGTAAAGGTACTAAAGGTTTGTACTTCGTTCGTAAAGGCACTAAAGGGTTTAGTACCACCTTCACATTGAAGGTGGTACTAAAGTTTTACATGTGAAATTTTGCTAATAATCCTGTTTTTCATGCAGCGCATGCCTTGGTAAATTGTTGTTTTTAGACAACTGTAGATAGAAAGAATGTCTGAGATCCGGTTCCTGTAAATATGACTGTAAGTCTTACGGGCAGAAATAACATACATTAATTATCATATTTCAGAAATTACGTACAATTAAGACTGGAAATGAGCACTTATGAAACTGTCAGGAATCCAGTTTGTGTGGTCTGTTTTTGTGTTTCCTTTCCTCCTCCACCAGGTGGTGTCCCGTCCTCATTGGTTCTCCCTGCACACCTGCAGCTCATTGCCTCATTACCTGTGGAGTGTTCTTATGCTGCTGACTGCCACTACCTCAACGCCAGAGTGTTTGCCAATACAGGGTACTCTAGCCATGCTTAGTTTAGCAGAGTCTAACCTGAGTTTTGTTTTGCCAGTTTTTGATTCTCTAGCCAAACTGAGTTTTTCTGAGTCAAACTGAGTTTTTGTCAACCTGAGTCTTAACTTTGTTTTTGTCTTTGCCTCTCGACAGGAAGTCATCCTGCAAACTGGATTCGTTCGGTCCTTCTCTCTCTGGAAGGATCAACTGAGCTTCTAACTAACTTCAAACAGGAAGTTTGGACCCACTTTCCCCAAGAGGTCGTTTGAGCTTCACACCAAGCAAAGGTTTCATCAGCACTGCAGCCTGTTCAAGCACCAGAGGAAATCAGAGTGGCAGTCAGCTTCTCCGTTCACTCTAAACAGGAAGTTTGGATCAACTCTCCCCAAGTGGTCGTTTGAGCTTCACACCAAGCAAAGGTTTCTTCAGCACTACAGCCCGTTCAAGTACTGCAGAAAATCTGCGTGGCAGTCAGCTTCTTCATTCACCAAGGAACAACCGCAGTCTGAGTAACCCAGTCCACCCATCACCAAGCAAGACACTCTTCGGTACAATCCTCTCACTCTGGATTCCATAAAGGACACCTTTCCCTGGATAAGTGAGTCTTCAACTTTTTCCTCCTATGCAAAACCAAAAGATTCAAATTTCCCGCTGAGCCTGAACTAACCGTAGTGTCTTCCCCTCACCTTTCAGATGAGCAGTGTTCAGAGCAACACTGGACTCACTTCATTCTACTCTGAGCAGTACTTGAGTCATCACCATACTCTTAATAAACCTGTTAAACTTTTACTCTGTGTCTCTCTGTTTGGCTTTCTGCATTTTGGGGTCAGACCTTAGATAAAAATCATGACAGAAACATGCATGACATGACCAGAGGTGTCAAGTAATGAAGTACAAATACTTTGTTACTGTACTTAATTACACTTTTTAGGTATCTATACTTTACTACATTACTTATTTTTCTTCCTACTTCTGACTTCTACTCATTACATTTTCACACAAGAATATGTACTTTCTATTCCTTACATTTTAAAAACAAACGTTACTCGTTACTCTTGGCTTCAGTTTAATGTTTATAAATATTTATTTCACGTCATGTGCTCCATCCAATGCAGATCATTGGCTCCATCCACATCTAGTGAAAACTAGTGTAATTGGATGAGTCATATAACGCAAACACTCATTGGTTAGCTAAAGGAAATTGTAGAGAATTAGTGTGCACCAATGATTAAAGTTATATGATTAAAGTTATCTACATGTCATCTTTTACATTGAATAAAGGGTTTGGTTTAAAGGTCTAACCATTTGTGCCTTAGCATGGAAAAGTCTGAGCTGTGAGACCTGCAGTACAGCTTTGCAGATAAGGCTGACTAATTGAGTAGAAAGAGTTTTAAAGTACACCTTTGCAGGAGCAGGCTGTTAATGAATAATCCTAAAACACAGCTTTGCAGAGGTAGGTTTCTAAGGAAGGACAGAATTCTGAGCACTACGGCAAAAAGGCAGATGGCTGGGATCGATAATGTTCTGAACACAGCATCAAAAAGGCAGATGGCTGAGATCATTTAGGCCTCAGAAGCGGCAGAAGAGTCAGAATATGGCCTGTTTGGGGAGCATTAGTGCAGATGTACAAAGCTTAGTTAAACAAAATTGTGACTAAGAGAGTTGTTGGTTTTATCACACACACACCCTGAGCAATATTAAGTATCATTAATGTGATGGTTTACTGAAACTTTGGGCACCCTAGTTCAATGTGAAATGTTGCAATCATGAATCACTGAATGAAAACTTTGTGTTAAAATAATAAACTGAACTGAAAATTGTGTTTTGAAATAATAATAGCTGGAAAATAATGGTTGTTGATTTAATAGCGACATATGTTATTATGACTTATAAGAAAAATAATCATGACTTGTAATAAAGTGTTTGTTGATTAAATATATAAAAAATGTGTTTTGAAAAGGACTTTCCACCGGTAGAATAAAATTAATTAGACTTAACCGAAGAAAATGCATGTAAAATGATGAAAAGAAAGGAGGAGCTTGGGGGAGGAGCCCCAATAGCCTGAAATGTATAAAAGGGAAGCTGTTTCATTGTATTGTCAGTTGTTTCTCCGGAGAGCAGCTCAGTGTGGATGCTGTGTTTTACAATAAAACACTCTGGACTTGGAAATCCGTGACCTCTGCCTGTTTTTTACATTTTTTGGTTGAAGACTTTTCTGCCTTTTGAGAACTTTGAATTTTTATAAAACTTAGTTACAATTTTCAAGTCGTTGAGAAGGAAAAGACACAACATAATTGGCGAGCCAGCGGCGGAGAAGAGCAAAAAGGGGACGCCGGACGATCTGCAGGCACCAGCTGGAAGGCCTGGAACCCCAAGGGCCCATAAGTCACCATTCGAGGTGAGTCAATTCGTTATAATTTTCTAAATTAGTGTGGAACCTGCCTCCGGCGACTGCCTGTGGGGGTTAGGCGTCACAAAGCTCTTCAAAAGAACCTAGTTTTCCAAATTTAATGAAGTAATTTCCAAATTTGATAAGAATTTATATGAGAACAAATAAAGGCAGACTAAGCGGAGGAAAAGTCCAGGTATGTATGAGTATATGTGAATGTATGGTTTAAGTATTAATTGATGTTTATATTAATCTGTGTTTGAACTGTTGAAGTGTTTGATTAACTTAGTGAATAAGTCAAGCTTAACAGATGTTGTTCTGAGCGGACAAGTGGTGAAGGGACAGATTGGTCAAAGCATTTTTGATAATAGTCCGTGGAAGCCATAGATCCGGAACATTATAGTACGTCTGTTACGTGAGGGTATTGGTGACTGTGATAGTCTGCATGCTCCATGAAAGGGCTTGTGTTGTGTATTAAGGTATTAAGGGGCTAAGCGATAGCCAGGCTAAGGGATAGCCAGAGTATTACCGATTAGGCGATAATCGGAGAGTACCGCTCTACCGGGAACGTTATCTATTTTCAGTTATCTGAGTAGATCCGGACAGCAGGGAAAACGCGTATGCCACTGTGGAAGACAGTGAGGAAGAGTAGTAGTGCACTCTAAATATATAATCATTTGTTTGGTGTGTCTTTGTCTGTGAGGAGAGTGAAAGAGTTATTACCAAGGGAGATAAGGGGTAAAGAATTAATAATAATAAATAAAAGATTATAATATTGATAAAACAGTAAGATATAATAATAAATTAATAGAAATTTAAATAAAATATTATAACATTGATAAGATATTAAGATATAATAATAAATTAATAAAAATTGTTATTACAAATAAGCATATACTAAGATACTAAGATTGCTGATTGCCATGGGAGCCAATGGGAGCAAACAGTCTGCAGGATTGACGCCTGCCAAATTGGTTATAATGACACATCCTTCCAATAAACGCAAAATTCAAAAATGCATGACGGAATGGCATAAGATAACATCTGGAAAAAATCGCTGGCCTAAAGAGCACAGCTTTGATCCTTCTTGTTGTGATGAAGTAGATGCCAAATTGCGGGAAAAGGATAAAAAGCGTGACCGATTGCATTTGCATAAAAAACAGAAGTATGCTGAACAGAGTGATATCTTGCGGTATTTTAAAATGGAACGCCATAAGAGCCCAACAGCCCCTGATTACATAGATCATAAGCCACCACCATATCACCCTAGTACAGCTGGCCAATACCCCGTAGTGATAGAGCCAGGCAGCAAGGGAAAAATCACAGGGCAACTTAAATTAGTTCTAGATGAAGAAGAGGAAACAGAAAATGAAATGAGTAACACACAGCAGGGAGAGTATGATTACAGTAGAGACTATGACGAATGGGATAAAACCCCAGAAGTAAGGAGGAAAACTCCCCATAGTCGCTCCCTGCCCCCAGTACGTCGCAGACATTCACCATACCCAAGAGGCCCCACATGCCGCTTAGAGCCTAGGACCAAGTCAACATATAAAAGCCACTTAGACCCCAAGACCGAGGTAGTATTGGATGAAACTGAGTCACTGGCAGAAAAGATAGACAAGGACTTGGCGGAACTGACGGAAACATTTGTACAACTCGTCAACAGGGAGAAAGAGTTGGAAGAGAAGGCGCAACAAAGACAATTAATAAAATTAAAAGAGACAATAGAAAAACAAAAAGAGAAGAAAAGACGAGATGAAGAATTGGAAAAATTAAAGAGAATGGAAGCAGAGCAGCTTATAATAGAGGCCAAAACTAATTGCCCAGACCTGCCAACCCCACGGACTTCGTCCCTGATCGAGGAAGCAGGAAGGAGAGGGGGAGAAGACATAGAATATGAGGGTGATGTGTCCGAAGGGGGGGACATTGAGGGGTCAGACATACTGCCAACAGCAAAACCAGTCCATGAGGGGTCCAAGGGAGGAAGCAGGCCAGTAGCAAAAGAACAGAGGTCACTCGCAGCTGAGTGTGACGTGGAGCTACAAATAGTAAAAAGCAGCCCTGGACCAATGGTGACCAGGTCCAAAGCACGACAGCAGAGGACAGAGCAAGATCAAGAAGGGGCCTATATGGCTCCCTTGCTGTCTAAAGGACCTCATGAAGAAAGATATGTACCATGGTCATTTATGGATATGATAACCCTGGCCGGAAAACTGACCCCTTTGGCAGATGGTGCTGACAGGTGGATAGAAAGGCTGGAGGAGATCACTGGAGGCATCAACCTGGCCGCTGGAGACATCAAAGCACTACTGATCAAAACAGCAGGACACTCAGCGGCCAGAGAGGTGTTTGATGAAGCCCAGTATCCAGGGGTCATGACCTCACACCGGTATGATAAGATACCATTCAACAAAATAAGACCTAAGGTGTGGGCAGCATTGAGAGACAAATACCCCACCTGCAGTGATCCAACTAAGCTGAGAGAAGAATGCCTGAAGGATGATGAGAGCCCAGCCCAGTTTCTGCACAGGTTCCAACAGAAATGGAAAACAGAAACTGGAAGTGATGGGAAAGAATTGACGACATCTGGCCCCCTGTTCAGAACCTACATCAGAGAGGCCATGCCCAAAGAAGTACAAGCCAAACTGAATGGCGTGGTGGGGCTTATGACGATGGATTGGCCTCTGTTTTCGGAGCATGTTATACATTATGTAAACATGCATCGGGCCGAGAAACGGGCCTTTGAGGACCAAAGCAAGATGCTGGCCACCAAGTTAACCCAGCTGCAGATTGGGGAACTGTCCAAAGCAAAGAAAGAGAAAGAGAGGCCCAAGCATCAAGCGGCATTGACTGTGGCAGCCACACCTCCAGCTGAGAATGCACCAACAGGAGAGGCAGTGGTACAAGCACCAGTGGTGTCTCCTGTCATCCCTCCGCCCACACAGCAGATGCAATATCCAGCAGCACCACCTGTGGGAGGAGCCCTGCCACAGCAGACCCAACCTCAACCAGTCCCTCCTATTCATGTGCATCTGAACCAAGGAGGAGGCCCCCAGCAAGCAGGGTTCAACAGACGAGGGGGGCCACCCACGCGGGGAAGATGGAGGGGAACCCAAGGAGCCCCAAGAAGGCCCCCTCAAGGCCAATACCAGCAGATGCCCCAGGCAGGTCCGGACATGGGACAGCAGTGTGGAAGACTCCAATGCTGGGGATGTGGACAAGTTGGACACATGCAAAGAGTCTGCCCCACAAACCCATGGATGGGACCTCAGCCCCCCACTGCTGGACCAGCCACCTATGGGACAGGACAAGAAATGTACTGGCAATAGGGGTGCCCAGAGAAACCTGATGGAGAGGCCATTCTACCTGTATTAACCCAACGACCACAAACAGAACCCACCATTGATGTCACTATATATGACAGCCATCATCGCTTCATGATTGACACAGGAGCGGCCTACTCCTGTATAGGGAAAAGTGGAATTGGCCTGCCTCTCTCAGCATCAAAGATTCGAACAGTAGGTTTCTCTGGGAAAACACAAATAATACCCATGACCCAGCCAGTTCCCATGATCATAGGTGAAAAGACTGTGTATGCACCACTACTTTACTCAGAAGATACACCCATAAATCTGCTGGGTAGAGATGTGCTGTGCCAGCTTAACGCAGAAATTAAATGTACCCCTAACGGAATTATCTTTGAAGCAGCAGACAAGAATGGAGCCTACATGATGCCACTAAACCTGCAACTGACCCCCCAGACAACCAGCCATGGGCTAGAAGACCAAGTGTTTTGGCTGAAACTTACATCACCAACCTCCTTCCTCCAACTAGAGTGGGAAACATGGAGACCTCTCATAATGAATCATTATGAGAAATCTAAAGAACCCTATCTCCCTCTCCATTGTACCATGTTTTATGACAAAGGACAGACACACGAAGACTATGAGAAAAGTTGGGATGAAGAAATAAACAACAAAACAACTGTCATCCAATACGCTGACATAATGGTTGGACCACAAGAAGCTGCAGCTGTTGTCACATTTCCTGACCAAGAAGTAGCAGAATGGTTCCAGGTACCCAACTCAGCACCACATGTCACATTATTGATCGCAGACAAATATGAGTCACATGACCTGGGACCCATGGTTCAAGAAGCCAAGCAAGTCACTGAATGGACTGCTACAGCATGGGACTGCATTAGCATGTCAAAAGATGGGCTGTTCTTCAAAATCTCATGTACACGAGCTGATGAAGTAATAGCAGAACACATTAAAGTTCCTGGGAAAAGACAGATGGCAGTGGCTGCAGAACATGAATCATTATTAGATCAGGTTCCAGAGCAGGTATGGTCCAAAAGTAAAACAGATGTAGGGTTAGTAAAATCAGCAGACCTCATCAAATTTACCATCAAACCAAACGTGAATTTACCCTTTCAGAGACAGTATCCACTTAAACAAGAGGCAGTAGAGGGAATACAGCCTATTATTACAGGACTAGAAATAGCAGGAGTCCTTAAACAAACAACAAGCCCCTGTAACACCCCAATTTTTCCTATCAGAAAGCCCAACAGTAATGACTACAGATTAGTGCATGACTTGAGATTGATTAATGCTATCGTAGCGGAAGAAATACCAGTAGTACCAGACCCACACACACTACTGAGTAACATACCCCCAGGTACAAAATGGTTCACCGTGATAGATCTGTGTTCAGCATTTTTCAGTGTACCGGTCCATCCAGATTCCCAGTATTTGTTTGCATTCACGTACAAAGGCCAACAATATACTTATTCGCAATTACCACAGGGCTTTGTACACTCACCATCAATTTTCAATCGTGTACTGGCAAATGACTTAAATCACCTTGACATACCATCCACAATGTTGATGTATGTTGATGACATTCTGATTTGTTCTGCTTCTAAAGAGCAGTGTGAAAGAGACTCCATTACAGTGTTGACTGCGTTGGCAGAAGGAGGACACAAAGTGAGTAAACAAAAATTGCAATTCTGCCAGCAAACAGTGGAGTACCTTGGCAGGCAACTCAGTGGGGACAAAAGGTGTATTGCACCGTCCCAACTGGAAGCCATAACTCAAATGCCCAAACCTCGGACTGTTGGTCACATGTTGTCTTTCCTTGGCATGGCAGGTTACAGCAGACCATGGGTGTGTGATTATGCCATCAAAACGGCTCCACTGAGAGCACTAATTAAAGCTGCGGGACAAGGACACCAGTCTGCTCAATTACAGTGGACAGATGAAGCAGAAGGTGCGTTCCAGCTGCTGAAACAAGATCTCCAAACTGCTCCTGCTCTTGCCAATCCAGATTATGGCAAACCATTCCATCTCTATGTGGCTGAGCGACAAGGGTATGCATGTGCGGTATTGATGCAAGACACCCCAACAGGTAAACAACCAATTTCCTATTACAGCACAAAATTAGATGGTGTCGAAGAAGGTTTGCCTCCCTGCTACCAGGGCTTGGCAGCAGCAGCCTTCGCATACAAAAAGGCCTCAGTTATTACTATGGGCCACCCTGTAATTTTGTATACATCACATCAATTACATGCACTGCTCACCAGCCCACGCTTTGTGATCACACAAGCTCGTCGAACAGGTTATGAAGTTCTGCTTTCAGGACCTGACTTAACAATACAACGCTGTACCACGATTAATCCAGCCACAAGAATGGTACTGCCCACAGAAGGTGAGCCCCATGATTGTCTCAAGGAGACGGACACCTTCATGAAGGTAAGGGAGGACTTATACAATCATCCAATCCCATCTGATCTGACGCTGTTTGTAGACGGCTCCTGTATCAGAGGTGAGACTGGGAACAGAGCTGGATATGGAATAGTCCAACTCAACCCTAATGGGACCTTTACCAAAGTACAATCAGTGAGCCTAGATCAACCTTGCTCTGCTCAGTTAGCAGAAATAAAAGCATTAACAGCTGCATGTAAACTAGCTACTGGTAAAAAAGTGACAATCTATACTGACAGTGCCTATGGATACGGGGTTTGCCATATAAATGCTAGCATCTGGAAACAACGAGGGTTTGTTAAAACAGATGGCACCCCAGTAACACATGGGCAAGCAGTTGTAGAATTAATAAAAGCTATGCAACTGCCATCTAAAAAGTGACAATCTATACTGACATTTATGTAAATGGCGGCGCCCCTGGCGGCAGCGGCTGGCATACAGCTCCGACCAACTTGCGGAGATTTTCATAAAAATATACCGCCAAACCCGCTGCAAACTGCTTATCTACCTAGCAGATCATCACTGGACCGCCAGCGCCTGCTGGAGTTACGATCATGCAGTGTATTTGGACTTGTAACCACCACTACGCTCGACTGTTTACGTGACTCCGGAGTGCTCCGGGATCAAGCCCCGGAGGCCTGCGATGCAGCGGACCCGTCGAGCGGCTCACGC